>NW_024090548.1:0-47197 GCF_014356525.2 Nilaparvata lugens
GGGAACTGCCAGCGTGACGTCACGTGTAGTAGAAAAGTGTAGAGTAACCACACTGAGCTTACAGTTTATTCACTGTATCTTCAAATACATCGTCGTTTAATCCCCTCAAGATTGACCTAGAACTTAAAAATCTCCATACTTATAGCGATTGAATCACTGATTCTAATGATGTTTTTTAAATATTCCAAGTTCATTCAACTTGTATGAATAAGTTTAGTTGAAAGTTTTTCAAGAATCTAAACCGTGACACGACGAAGTTAATAAGCTGAAAAGCGTTAGTAGACAACGTTATACTATTATAATTTCAGATTAACCCATAAAAAAATCTTGATAAACCAATGCATTTAATAACAATAAACCGATCCCGATAAATCCAATGAATTTCATTCATATGAATGCACTGAACACATGCTGGTATCAAGCACTTGTTCTACGAGAATCAAAATATCTCATCCCTGAAATTCACAAGCTGATGTATAGCCAAACTACAGTACAAAATATAAACATGACCTAGAAGATAAAGAACCTTAAGGGGAAGTGTTAGAGAGGTGGGTTTTTTTGCTTTTATATTGCAAAATGATTGTATTATTCAAATGTTTTGATAATTATTGTAAGCAGAAACAGAAAGCTTGCATGTCAGAAAATGTTTGTGTTATATAATTTGACTATACACCGTTGATTTTCAAGAATGCGATATTCTGCCTACTCTGTACTACAGCCTACGTCACGGCTGCAGTTCCCCCACTCCAATTGCATTTCAACTGAAATACTATAGATGAGTGACCAACCTCCTGTCTACTAACTTTGACCTTGTGCTATTTCTCTCCTAAATTTAGATACGGTTACACTACAGTCCGCAATAGGATAAGTCTTGTAGTTGTTCACTTCACACGTCCAATATTCCTAAACACGTCATCTTCTTCCTATAGCCTACCTTATTTATTCTTTATAATAAATTATATTATAAGCCCGTGACATTTGTAAAGAATAAAATAACGTAGGCTATAGGAAGAAGATGACGTTTTTAGGAATATTGGACGTGTGAAGTGAACAACTACAAGACTTATCCTATTTCAGACTACATGTAGTGTATCGTCTTCTTCTTCTTCACGTGCCTGCTCCGTTTCGGATGTTGGCGATCATAATGGCTATCCTGATTTTGTCGACGGCGCTACGGAACAGCTCTGCAGATGACTGGTGAAACCATAGCCTCACATTTGCCAGCCATGAAATTCTCCTTCTGCCAGGTCCCCTTTTTCCGTTGTTTTTTCCTTGAAGGATCTCTTGCAGAAATCTGTATCTTGAGCTATTCCTCATAATGTGGCCGAGGTATTGGAGTTTTCTAGTTTTAATGGTATTCAGGAGCTCCGGTTCTTTATTCATTCTCCTGAGAACCTCTTGATTAGTAACTTTTTGCGTCCAGGATATTTTCAGCATTCTTCTGTACAGCCAGAGTTCAATGTATATTTAGGAGTTCAGTGTATCGTACCGTATCTAAATTTAGGAGAGAAATAGCACAAGGCTATCTCACTTTTTCCCTCCCTATCATTTTTGATGATGTAGCGTATTCGTTGTATGAATAAAATAAAGATATAGGAAAAAATTATTATTGCGACATAAACGCCCTATACCATGGGATATCTACTTACGCTATTGTTTCTGTATGGTTGAACTCAGTGGAGTAATGGGGAGAAAGTTTTGGAATGCATAGGTGACTCATTCGCTGACACCATCCCATTCAAAAGTTCTATGTGCAGCAAAAAAACTGACACTGTTGTACTTTTTACAACAGCGCGACTGCCGGAAGGTTAACCAAATCTGGGAGATTTGCATTTTTCATGAAATTTTCCATGAATGAAAGAAAACATCATGGATTTCTGCAAAAATTAAAATCTCTCAAACCCTTTGGAATGATAGTACTTGAGGAGGGGAACAATAATATAATATATGCCATCATATTGGCTGAATTCACTCCTATTCTTGAACTATAACCATTTAGCAAGATTGATGTAGAAAGATTTTATGTTTCTCAAGAAGCAATCAGAGAAGGTTTTATTGAAAAGACGGCTTCTCTCATTGGTTCTCGTGGAAGGAAAATCTCACGGTTAAAATTTAACTGGCTCATGGACTATATATATCTATTGAAAAAATCAATACCTAAAAGCATATATAGAGCACAGTGAGATCTTTATGTCAAGCTGTAGCATTCTCTTGTATGAATAAAAATCCCCAACGCTTCTCATTTAACCAATATAATTCTGTCGGTTTTGAGCGTAACACATTATAGGCCAACGTTAGTAGACAAAAGGTTGATCACTCACAGGTGTATGATTCAAAGTGGTGGGGGGAACGCCAGCGTGACGTCACGTGTAGTAAAAATGTTCTAGAGTAACCACACTGAGCATACAGTTTATTCACTGTATCTTCAAATATATTGTCGTATAATCTCCTCAAGATTGACCTAGAACATTAAAATTCTCCATACTTATAGCGAATGAATCACCGATTCTAATGATGTTGTTAAATATTTCAAGTTCATTCAACTTTTATGAATAAAATGAAGTTGAAAGTTTTTCATGAATCTAAAAACGTGACACGAAAAAGTTAATAAGCTGGAAAAGCGTTAGTAGACAATGTTATACTATTATAATTTCAGATTAACCCTTGAAAAATCTTGATAAACCAATGCATCGCAATAAACCGATAAACCGATCCCGATAAATCCGATGAATTTCATTCATTGTAAATGCACTGAACACAATCATGCTGGTATCGAGCACATGTTCTACGAGAATCAAAATATCTCATCCCCGAAATTCACAAGCTGATGTATAGTCAAACTACAAAATATAAACACGACCTAGAAGATGAAGAAACCTAAGGGTTTGAAAGGGCGGTTAGGGGTGGGGTTTTTTTGCTTTATATGGCAAAATGATTGTATTATCAAATGTTTTAATAATTAGTGTAAAGCAGAAACAGAAAGCTTGCATGTCAGAAAATGTTTGTGTTATATAATTTGACTATACGACACCATATGATTTTCAAGAATGCGATATTCTGCCTACTCTGTACTACAGCCTACGTCACGGCTGCAGTTCCCCCACTCCAATTGCATTTCAACGAAAATACTATAGATGAGTGACCAACCTTCTGTCTACTAACTTTGATTATAGGCTATAGCAAATCCTCCCACGCATGATTGTCTACTCTGACGAGACGAATGAATTTGATTGATCATGCATGCTATGTATTATGACAGTATCAGTAACAATTTAGAGCATAGCTATTATTTACAGTCGAGTAAGTACATTATTTGTTAACGTACATTATTCAGTTATTCAATAAGAAAATTCTAGCTAACTGGTGAACGTTTCAAATTGATAATGAGCATGGAATCATGAGTTAATTATTGTGGCTAATATTAATTGCAACATCTTGATTATGGCCGTTCAGAGAATTAACGTCCCGAATTATACATGTCACATCACTTGGAAGAATAGAATTATCAGCTCAGTAACTTCGCAGCGCGCTGTACAATTAATTAATCAGATTCTGGAGCTTTATAATTTGCCAATGATGAATCAGTTACGTGGAATCCCACCATTCAAATTTCCAATAAACTAGTTAATTATAATGGAAGCTCTCTTACTTCCTAATACAGTGGATAATTCTATTAAGCACTCAGGTAACCCGTGCTCTGCAATGGTCTGATTAAAACGAGTCCGCGTTATGCTTTGTCCAGACCAAGCTATTTTACTCTGCTGACCAACAGTACGCATAGTTAGTTTATGTCCACAACAAAAACATCAGTAGATTGCCAGAGCTATTTCCGTTGTTCTCAGATTCTAAACTTTCAATTAATACATTTATTTTTCTGAGCAAACGCAAGTCAAATTATTTATTTCAAGGCCCTGAATCCGAATTCTCTTATCTCCATTTTATATATTTTATCTATTGTCATTATTATTTATTAAGTTAAGTTTTGCTTGTTTTGAACACTGTCCTTTAGTTCTGTTCAGTGATGCTCCTGCAATGCGAACGTGACCTTGTCATCAAGGTCTTTGCATGCAGTATTTTATTTCGTGCATTAATTATGGTGTATTTTTGTAAAACAGTGTACCTAGCTGTGCTAGATTACATTTCATTATACTATAATGAGAATTAATACAATTAGTATTATCAACAAATTTCATATTTATTCGGCTAAAAAGTTGTCTTAAGTATTGTTTTATTATTCTTATTTGCTATTTTTTTTTAGTTTTGTGCGCTGTACTGTTGTAAATTGGATGCGAAATAAAGAATCTTATCTTATCTTATCCATTTTTACGTGATTTAGGCCGACAGATCTTTTTAAAATCCATCCATAGACTCTGCAGATTCTGGTGACTTTACTGCTTAGGCAAAACTCACACTTACGAGACTCGACTCTAGTCGAGAGCCTGCCGTGGTTCCAACTACTGGTGACACTCGCAGACCAGTCGATTCTAGTCTCCACGACGTCACCATTTGAAAGCACATGCGCTCCACTAGAGTCAACCTGAGTCGCGTGTGAGTTGAGCCTTAGGCTACGCACACACCAGCTAGTCAAGACAAGACTAAAGTCCGTGAGATATTACTTTTAACATGAAGGAGAAACCCATTTCTCCTCCCACAGTTTGTAGCATAGACAACAGATGGTGTTATCGGATGGGCACGTTAAATTGTCGGTCCCGGCTGTATGACAGTATATATTCAGGCGCTGGACCTTCCCGCACGGGACTCCCCACCAACAAAAATATATTTGTTTCAATAAACGATCTGTTCTATTGTTTATCTGGTAGGGCTTTGATGTTTGCCGACGATACCACTATTTATGCATCCAGTTCCACAGTAGACCTTGCAAGAAACTCAGTTCTTGATCATTACAATAAAGCTAAAAAATGGTTCTCTATTAACAAACTTGTTCTAAATGAAACTAAAACACAGGAAATCACATTTTCATTAAACAATGCTAGCGGGACAGACAACCCAGTTAAACTACTGGGTTTCATGCTGGATTCTAAACTATTATGGGAACATCATGTTGAAATGATTTGCTCTAAGCTAAGCAGAAATATATTTCTATTGAGGAGACTAAAATATGAGTGCCTGATAATTATATTAAACAAGCTTATTATGCTTTTTTTCCTTCAATCCTGTCTTATGGTATCAGGTTATGGGGCCATTCCTCAGGTGTAAAAAATTAGTTTTACAGAAGAAAGCAGTCAGAATAATAAGCAATGCAGATTACCTAGATCATTGTAAACCTCTATTCAAGGAAAATTCAATATTAACAGTCTTCAATGAATTTTTGTATCAGTGCTTGAAAGAGATAAAATTGAGGGGAAATGTATTGACGGTTGCCAGTGATATTCACAATTATCCGACTAGGGCTAGTGGAGATCTGCATGTACCTAGATGCAGACTCAGCAAATCTCTTTCGAGTTTTCCAATAGTGGGGATAAAATTTTTCAACCTTTTACCAGCCTCCTTCCGTACCCTTCCCCTGCCTGTATTCCTCAGACATTTAAGAAAATGGCTCATAGAAAATCCATTCTACTCTTTAGAGGAATTCAGGACAGTGGTAGGTAGAATAAATTATTAATGTCAACTATTACATGAAATAGTTAATTATAACGTGGCCCTATTATGGGTGAACTATTGAATGCTATTAATTGATATTGTTGTCTTTACTCATTTTAAGGATTTTTTATTATGTATTTTGACCTAATTATGATTTTATTATGTATCATAATTTTATAAAATATTTTGTGACGTAGCCTTAAGTACTAATGTATCGCCAGGCTAAATAAATTGATTGATTGATTGAAAAAGCCATACCGTACGAATTTACTTTTTGACATCCTGCGCACAATTGGATGCGCCGTGTCATTTCGCTTCACGTTCTTGTGATGAACACATCTCCGTAATCACACAAACCAATAATCCTGATGAGAGATGACGAGTAGACAACTTGGAAAATTGCCAGAAATAGCTGGAGGGGAGGTTGGCGCATCTACACGACAACGATATTTGCGCAAACTTGGCTCAAACCTCTGTTCACACGACACCAATTTTAACAAAAACCTGTATTAGAAACTAAACCATATATAAATTCTAAGTCTTTGAAGCGTCTATAAACTTGAGATGAATAGTAACTCAAGCCTCCTCCTCATCACCCTACTCTTCCACCTTCCCCAACTATTCCTCCTTCTCCTCAACTCCTCCTCCTCATCCCACTTCTCCAGAATAATAATAATCAATAGTACTGCTTATCAAGTGAAGAGTGAATAACTATATCTATTACATTACTATAGAGTAAATAAGATAATTATTATCCATTAAAAAATCTTCCTTGTTTATGAGTATTTTTGAGAATTGACCTCGCACTTATTTAATTTGAGGGTGCTGAATCCGAATCTGAAATCGCTAATTCTCTATCTTCATTCTGAAGCGATTTAGGTTTTGATGGATAGATGAGACATAATCGTTTCCTATAGTGAGGTCCACGTTATAATGACATTATTTGATCAACTTTGGTCTTGCTATCCTTGTCCATCATTCGACAAAGCTGGTGGTACTATCCTTTTCTTGGTCCTCAATGATGCCAATTGAGTTTTTGTTAGTGTAGAAATATAATTAATTAATGCAGAGAATCGGCATCGCTATTCTTCTATCTTTATCCACTGTCATTATAACGTGGACCTCACTATAGAAAAATTGACGCAAACCTGGCTGAGATTGATCGAAGAAAGCACAAACCTTCAAACCTAAGAGATTTACAACGATCTCCCGTCTACACGACACAAACCTGTCAGGTCTGTGCTAATATCGTTGTCGTGTAGACTGGGCATACAAAGCTCTCTCACATAGACACAAAAGAAGGAGAATGTTGCTAGGTAGTGGGAGTGATTAGTGGAGGATAGAGCATCAGACCTCTCCATGTTCGAGAAAGAGCCGTGTTAAAAGTAATTTCTCACGGACTTTAGTCACAATACTTCACATTGTTACTCATGACGCAACTCACACTGATTAGTCATTGCAATTAGACATATCTTCATAAGCAACTATGTGAAGTATTGTGACTAGTCTTGTCTTAACTAACTGGTGTGTGCCTAGCCTTAGGAGTTTGTCTGCTTCAACCACTGCAATGTGCAGCCATCGGCAATGGCAACGAAGTGTCATCCAAAAATAGGACAGGTCTTTTTTTGATGCAACACTTCTTTCTACGGTATGTCATAAAATGGTATTTTACACAGACAAGGTCTATAGAAAGGCATTTCTACAGACCTTGGAATGAAGATTCAGACTGTTGCTAGTGGAGCCATCTACTTTTGTTTGCTACCATCTTGGGCGGGCTACAGACTGGTGTCATAGACAAGAGGCATGTCGCATATAGCTGCGTACACATATTCGTGCTTCCAACCTGCACCGAGCACGCTCCTCCCTCGTACCACCATCGAACCACAGTCGCACCGCCCACGCACCCATCATGAACGTTACGGAAGATGTTAGATCTTCTCGCGTTCCCCGGTCGAACCACTGTTGCTCGCCGGTCGATCATCAATCGCTCTGCTGGAGTGACGTTCGGTTGCGGAGCAGAGCGACAGTCTGTACGCACCTTAAGAAACCAACCTGTGTTGTAGAATCAGAGATCACACACTGATTGCGATTGAAGTTCGAGGCATCACCTGTGAATCGAACAGGTGTCGCACGGAACCGGTTGGCCGGTGTTTGGTAACACGTCGCGCGAAACTTCACTCTGCGCCGCAGCCAGCACTCTACAGAACTGCTCGGTGCACTCGACTGACAACCGAAAATCAGTCTTGCGACAAACATGCATGTCTCATGAAATTTGATCAGACGCGACTTAAGACACCAGTGTAGCAAGCCTTAAGGTGCGTTTTCGTTTGTGTGCAAATGCCTATCAAGCACAAACGAAAACGCACCTTTATCTCAGGGTATAATAAACCTTCATCTAAGGCCCAGCATGTAAAACGAGCGCTCATGTCAGTGGGTTAACTTCGGAAGGCATCATTATAGGCTACATCAGAATCTTCAATGCAAGTTAAATGAGCGGCATCAATGCCGGTGTTGCTAGCAACGGTAGCGCAAAGTACAGTCCGGGTCCCGTAGCTTTGCCACCGTGACTTTTAAACGTCATATAGGCAAGGTTCGCGGGGTAATATTCCTATTTCTACACCATCAGGCTTCAGAGCCGCTAGATGGAGGAAGCTCCCTACACACAGTTCGATCATGAATGCGAATGAGTTGTAGTCCTACCAATGGAAAGAGCATGTTGAACATATGTCAGCTGATAGGCTGTGTTGTGCTAACAGGGTATATTTTCGGAAACAACACGTTGCTTCTGAGAAGATACAAAGGTGCATCTGTTGCTTATGGAAAGATACTTGAAGCTCCTTGTGTATCTTTTCGTATGCAATAGGTTGCTTCTGAGAAGATACTACAGAGCATCTGTTGCTTATGGAAAGAAACATCAACTCCCTGTGTATCTTTTCGTATGCAACACGTTGCTTCTGAGAAGAAACAAAAGAGCATCTGTTGCTTATGGAAAGATACATTAAAGCTCCTTGTCTATCTTTCCGGATGCAACAGGTTGCTTCTGAGAAGATACAAAAGGGCATCTGCTGCTAATGGAACTTTTTGTGTATCTTTTCGGATGCAACACGTTGCTTCTGAGATACAAAGGGAGGACATCTGTTGCTTATCGAAAGATACAATTAAAGCTCCTTGCGTATGCAACACGTTCCTTCTGAGAAGATACAAATGAGCATCTGCTGCTAATGGAATCATTAACTCTTTGTGTATCTTTTCGGATGCAACACGTTGCTTCTGAGAAGTTACAAAGGAGAATCTGTTGCTTACGGTAAGATAAATTTTCAAAAATGATCCAGGTTTTTGAACGAAATAGTATTAGTCATAGCTCACAGTATAGAAACTTGGCTATAGTGAGGTCCACGTTATAATGACAGTATTTGTTCAACTTTGGAATTTCCATCCTTGTCTATCATTCGACAAAGCCGGTGGTACTACCCTTTTCTAGGTCCACAACGATGCCAATTATTTTTTTTGACAGTGTAGAAATATAATTAAATGCAGATAATCGTCATCACTATTCTCATATCTTTAACCACTGCCATTATAACGTGGAACTCACTATAGTACCCTGTCGCAAAATCCGCCATCTTGTTAGGAAGCGCCGCATTTTAATAGTATTGATGTTAGGTTCGGATCACTTTAATGATCCGGATCAATTGATCTCATTCACTGCCACAAGCCAATCAGAAGACCAGGATTGGAACTTCTCAAGGTCACGTGACGTGTCTAGTATTTGCGTCATGTAAAAAGCATTTGGTTGGATAGGCGTTTTATTGACAGTTTCCATTCTGAACCTATTCTGTGGTTTAGTGGCCCTCCGCCGATAAACAAAGCTACAGGACGTGGACTGTACAAAATTACTTTTGACTTGAGAGGGACATGCGCAGCCGAGAAGGCATACAGCGTAAGGTTACACCGGATATGTCACCGTTCTGAACCGGCCAGCGGTCTCTAATTTCTAGTGAGTATTCAAGCGCTCATGTTGAGCTTACGGAGTTTCCTCTCTGGAAGCATTTGAGTCTAATCGACAAAATTGGCAACTTCGCTTCTACCTATGACTCTATCCATCTGTGCAATTGGCTGATTCCCTCCAATTCTCTGCACCGCATATTCCTCCAGGTGAAAAGTAACTTTGCACGGTGTATAGTGAACCGTTTCTCGCTCGTAAAACATGGCCTTGCTTACAGCTAAACTTTGCAGCGCGATAATCTACAGCTATTGTGAGGTCAAGGTTATAATGGCAGTGTTTGATTAGCAATGGTATTTCTATCCTTGTCTATCATTCAACTAAGCGGATAGCGCTGTCTCTCTCTATAGCTTTGCTCAGTTGGCAGATCGTCTTTCAACAATGTAGAGTTAATAATCAATCATCAAAATAATCCATGTTAATTATGAAAATTCATTATGAAATTATTGCAGAATATAACGTCTTGCTCAATAATATATAGGTACTTGATTATTTTAAACGAGAATAAACAGTTAATATTACATAAATAAACCTGTATCAGCTACCGTCTATAAAAGGCATTGACAATACAGAGGAACGGCTGTCCTTGTATATCCTTCAACAAAGCGGATAGAGCTGTCTCTAGCTTTGCTCTGTAGCCAGATTGTCTCTTAACAATGTAGAATTAACAATTAATTATCAAAATTATTCATCTTAATTCTGTAAATTCATTATGAAATTATTGCAGAATATAATGCCTTGCTTAATACAATATAATTGATTATTTTAAACGAGAATGAACAGTTAATATAACATCAATAAACCTGTATCAGCTACCGTCATAGCCACCTCTAATACAAGGCCCGGGCCTTGATATTGCAACTTCGCAGTGTAGGCCTGGAATCTATAGCTGCGTACACATATTCGCGCTTCCAACCCGCACCGAGCACGCTCCTCCCTCGTACCACCATCGAACCATAGTCGCTCCGCCCACGCAGCCATCATGAACGTTACGGAAGATCGTTAGATCTTCTCGCGTTCCCCGGTCGAACCACTGTTGCTCCCCGGTTGATCATCAATCGCTCTGCTGGAGTGAAGTTCGGTTGCGGAGCAGAGCGAGAGTCTGTACGCACCTATGATTGGTGAAAAAGATTTTTAAAAATACCAGCTGATCTTTTTCACCAATCATGTATTAGATTCCAGGCCTACACTGCGAAGTTGCAATATCGTAGACCGGGGCCTTGTATTAGAGGTGGCTATATGCTACCGTCTATAGAAGGCATTGACAAGACAGTGAGGATCAGCAACGTTGTTCTCCTATCTTTCTCCATTGCCATTATAACGTGGACCTCACTATAGTAGAGTCGCAACCTTACCTTTTTTGAAGTTCTGGTAAGACCGTCTCCTCCTCCTCCTCCTCCTCCATACCTGAAAGTTCCCCACAAAACGACACCCCCCCCCAAGAAAAACACCCCATGCGCATTTATTTCTCACAAAAAACATACAAAAGTAGTACAGTATGAAACAACAACAAATCATGAAACATCAAAATTAATTCAAAGTCCTTTGTGCGTGAGTGAAACCAGATTTGAGTCCTTACAATCTAACACTTCACTTAATAATACTTAACACTTTCTACTATAATAATTATAAATTGCACTATAGTGAGGATCACATCATAATGGCAGTGTTTGATTGGCTATCCTTGTCTATCATTCAACAAAGTGAACAGCACCATCTCTCTCTCTCTCGCTTTGTTCTGTTGCCAGATAGGCTTTTATCAATGTAGAATCGATAATTAATAAACAAAATATTTCATCTTAATTGAATCGGCCTGAGGAGAAAGTGGGCATGTCAAAAGTTTTCATTTTTTTATGGTTGAAATGAATATGTTTACTGTGGGATACATCGATTGGAGTTGAGAGGGAACATGTCAGCATTCTCTTTATACGAGAAACAGATATCGTATTTTTGCTGTACTGGAGTGAAAGAAAACTAGTCATGACACACATGTTCCCTTTCAACGCCCAACATTCAAAAATTAGATGTTTCCCAGTTGTGATTTTAATGCTATTGTTAGGTTACCTTTGATTCACGCGTTGCTTTGAGGTTAGATTGCTTTCGGTTGAGGTGTTTATTGTAAAAGTTGAAGAGTGATAATAAATTTATAATATCATCATGAGTAAAAGGAAGTTAACAAAAAACTCAATTTCAAGGGGTGAATCTTATATAAGTGCTTATAGCCTACTGGATTAAAATTGTTGTCTTTAAATAGTATACACCCCAATGACAAAAAACAATCTTGAAATTATCAATACTTTCATCTGTGTTCAGTTTTTTCTCTCCCCTGAAAAATTCTGATTTTTGACATGTTCCCTTTCTCTTCAGACCGATTCAATTATGAAAATTCATTCTGAAATTGAATGGCTCCAGGAAAAACGCTACAAGCGCCATTTCTCAATTTTCACACGAACGTTTCAATGTTGATTTTTGGATATTTTAAAAGTATTTTTTACAGAGTTGCAATGAAATTTTTCACGTAATAAAATCTTAAAGAATTTAAAATAAGTCTATAACCATCCTCGGTTAATTAAGAGCCTACTAGGATATTTTAAAAGTATTTTTTTACAGAGTTTCTATTATAGGTCCTGTGACCTATCATAAAATTGATCAATAGATGTCACTACATGATAGGCAAGAGCATATGGAACGTTTTTCCATAAGAAAAATCGAGTACCTACTAAAAAAATTTGGCGCTTGTAACGTTTTTCCTTGGAGCCATTCTATTATTGAAAAATATAATTGTTTATTTTAAACGAGAATGAGCAATTAATATTACATTGATAAACCTGCATCAGCTACCGTCAAAAAGGCAAGACAGTGAGGATCGGCAACGTTGTTCTCCTATCTTTCTCCACTGCCATTATAACGTGGACCTCATTATTAATATTAAGGCTGTGCAAAGGCTAAAAATAATCTTTCTACTGGTGATATTTTTCAAAGTTTTTCAATTTGTATATCATCAAGCTATCAAAATGAAAAAGTTTTCTTAGGAAAACATTTCTTTTCCGATCATTACTTTTTGAAATATGAACGCCCAAAGTTTAAATTTTTGGGACAGAAAATTTCAAATTCGGTGAGAAATAAATCCATGAGATTTAGTGGATAGATGCTTTATGGTATTGTTGATCTAGTAAAACAAAAAATTCTAAAAATATCAGTGTTCGAGAAAGTTATTCACATTATAAATATCATTATGAGACATATTTGGGGAAACCCGTTGTCTGCTTCAATTTACCAAAAAAATCAACTAAAAATTATTTTTGGACATTTTTAGTAAATCGAATAACTTTCTCAAAAATTGATATTTTTCGAAAATTTTTGTTTTATCAGATCAACAATAGCCTACCATGAAGAATCTATCCTCTAAATCTCATGCATTTATCTACTACGAATTTGAAATGTTCTGTTCCAAAAATTTAAACTTTAGACGCGCATATCTCAAAAAGTGATGATTGGAAAAAATGTTTTCTTGAGAAAACTTTTTCCTTTCGATAGCTTAATGATATACAAATCGAAAAATATTACCAGTGGAAAGTTTATTTTCAGCCTTTGCACAACCTTAGAGTCTCATTATTTTGCACTCATATCAATTTCACAAAAGTTCATATTCTATTTAATAATTTTTCTTCTCGAACTTTCTTCCATTCTTCTTCTTTTTCTTGATATCCTCCATTTCTCTTCTGTGGAGCTGGCCATCATTCTCCTATAATGTGTCTGTCCCTCTCTTCTGTGTCCTGTCAAAATAGAAGGCAAAATTATTATAAGATAAACGAACTGTAGATACAGAAACACAGAATTGTAGATCTTGGCGAGATAAATAGAGAACAATTCATATTTCTGTTTGTGAATGAACAAAAAATAAAATGAACAAACAATGCAAAATAATGCAGAAAATATATTTAGAAATAGCCAGCATGAAAACCAACTGTCTTCCAATTACCCAAGCTTAAGGTTCAACTCACACTTACACGACTCAGGTCGAGAAGAGACTCGACTCTAATCGAGAGCATTATGTTTCCAAATGGTAACACTCAGACCACTTGATTGTTAATAAAGCTGCGTATTGGTTTAGTGTTAATAGGTTGATCGTTAATAGTAACAAAACAGAGTCCTTACTGTTTAACTTGAAATCTGCTAGAGAGAACAGGAATGTGGAATTTTTAGGCATACACCTGAATTCTAAGCTGAACTGGGATGCTCATACGATGGACCTCTGTAAACGTTTATCTAGAGTGACATATTTACTAGGCAAGTTAAAATATTGTACCAGCTTTGATTTGGTCATCAATACCTATTATGCATTTTTCCATGTTCATTTGTTGTATGGAATTCTGATCTGGGGTAATGCTCATGGTGCTAAAGATGTATTACTGTGGCAAAAGAAGGCTCTGAGAAGAATGATTGGCATCCCATCCACTGAGTCTTGTAGGGATCATTTCGTAAGACTAGGAATACTCACTGTGCCGTGTCTATTCATTCTTAATTGTTTGCTCTTTGCTAAAGGTAATCTCGATAAATTAATGCAAAGAAGCGATATACATAGTCACATCACAAGAAATAGGTATCAGCTGCAGGTAACGCAGGCTAGATTGACTAAGACTGAAATGAACTTTGATTATATGAGTATAAAATTATTTAATAAGTTACCTTTAGATGCTAGAAATGTTAGTTTTAGAAAATTTAAAACTATAATGTACAAGTTCCTGAAATCCAAACCACTATATTCACTCCAAGAATGGCATGATTTGAGTATGGAGAGCCTTTCTTTTCTATGATTTATTCCAATGTTTAAATTTATTCATGTAATCTATTTATGCATAGAACTAATTTTTTGTTGAAGTTTATTGTGATGTGTGTTCCGACTCCATATTTACTTCTGTGAAACGCTTTATTTTATATTTGTCTGTGTGACTGTTGTATGTTTTATGTTTCCTGATGACTATGTCTATTGCACTGTATGCTTAATGACAATACAAAATCCTATTCTATTCCAGTGATTCTAGTCTCCGCGACGTCACCATTTTTGAAAACACATGCTCTCGACAAGAGTCGAGTCTCTTCTCGACCTGAGTCGTGTAAGTGTGAGTTGAACCTCAGCCAACTCAGGACCTTATCTATAGTGAGGTCCACGTTATAATGGCAGTGGAGAAAGATAGGAGAACAATGTTGCCAATCCTTTTGCCTTGTCAATGTCTTCTATACACGGTAGCTGATACAGGTTTATCGATGTAATATTAACTGTTCATTCTCGTTTGAAACAATCAGTTATATTTTATTAAGCAAGAAATTAAATTTTTCAATAATTTTATAATGCATTTTCAACATGAACGCGTCGACGTATATACAAGGTTTTTGGAAATTTTGCATTTCAAGGATAATATAAAAGGAAAAAGGAGCCTCCTTCATACGCCAATATTAGAGTAAAAATCAGACTATAGAATTATTCATCATAAATCAGCTGACAAGTGATTACACAGATGTGTGGAGAAGCCAGTCTATCGCTGTATTTCCATAAGGTCTAGTTTAGTTTCAATCAGGTACTTGTGGATGAGAATACTGCGTGAGGTCTACTGTTCACAGAACTACTAATTAATTATTAATTCTACATTGTTAAAAGACGATCTGGCAACAGAGCGAAGCGAGAGAGAGCCGCTTTGTTGAATTATAGACAAAGATAGCAATACCATTGCTAATCAAACCCTGCCATTATAGCGTGGACCTCACTATATTATTAATGAACTTCATCCATGTTCAGTTTGGTGCTTAAAGTGAGGTCCACGTTATAATGGCGGTATTTGATTGAAACTGGTATTGCTATCCTTGACTATCGTTCAACAAAGTATAGAGCTCTATTCTTTTCTAGCTCCTCAACGTTTCCAGATCTCTTTTTAACAATTTAGAAATATAAATAATTAACAAAATATCCAATATTAATTATCATGAAAATTCAAATCATTGAAAAATATAGCCTAATTTCTTAACGCATAAAATATAATTGATTATTTCAAACAAGAATGAACAGTAAGGCTAGGTGCACACCAGTTAATCAACTCAAGACAAGACATGATCAGACACGTTTAGTCACAATACTTCACATTTTTGCTTATCAAGACATGGTCTAATTGCAATGACTAATTAGTGTGAGTTGCGTCACAAGCAGCTATGTGAAGTATTGTGACTAAACCTGTCTGATCATGTCTTGTCTTGTGTTGATTAACTGGTGTGCGCCTAGCCTGATATGATTATTTGAATAGCCTACATATGCCAGTATCAGCAAGGCAGAGAATCGGCAACGCTGTCCTCATATCTTTCTCCACGACTGCTATTATAATGTGGACCTCAGCAACCCAACACTTCAATAGTTCCGATCTGTTGCTAAGCAACCAACCTGAACTTGGCTGAAGTTTAATCACATCATTATTCATAATACCGTCATAAAGCTGCGTTTACACCAAACTAATTAACAAAATGTTCATTTTTCCGTTCTTATAGATTCTATTAGATTGAACAGAACTTGACAAACACATACGTTCATCACCTGTATTATAAGTTATATATATATATATTATATATATATATATATATTATATATATATATATATATATATAAGCGAAATGGCACTCACTCACTCACTGACTGACTCACTCACTCACTCGCAGAACTGAAAATCTACCAAACCAAAAACGTTCAAATTTGGTAGGTATGTTCAGTTGGCCCTTTAGAGGCGCACTATGAAATCTTTTGGCGATATTTCAACTCTAAGGGTTGTTTTTAAGGGTTTAAAGTTCGTCTTTTAGCATGTATATTCTTTTTCTCCCAATCTCTTAATAATTATAATTGAATTTTCCATATCATATGTTACTATAGAACTATAATCTAGATAGAGTACCTCTTCGAAACAGTTGTTAACTGGCAACTAAATTAATAATTTTGTCAGGTTGGCATTAAGTTGTGTTGACTTTGTTAGGTTGGCACCAAGTTGAAGATTTAAATGCATTTATCGCGGAAAAATTGATTGGGCACTGCTACTTCAATCCTGGGAATATTATATTACTAGCCGTCAGGCTCGCTTCGCTCGCCATATCCGTTTAGCCAGACGTCTAGTCTGGACCCCCGACTGGATTGTCCTAACATATGATAAAAATACTCAAATGAAAAATGCAGGCGAGCGAAGCGAGCCTGCTGATCCCATTCTTGGACAATCCAGTCGGGGGTCCAGGGGGCGGAGCCCCCTGGCTAAACGGATATGGCGAGCGAAGCGAGTCTGACAGCTAGTGTTCAATATAATAGAATCTATAAGGATTAAGCTTTTAACATTTTGTTAATAGCTCTGGTGTAAACGCAGCTTTATTCCAATCCAATAAAACGACATACTTTGACAATGATGAATTACCAATACCGTATTACTATAGAGAAAAGATAGCATAAGAAGATATCCCATGGTATAGGGCGTTTATATGTTCCAAATTTCACTGTTAACTCAAGCCAATAGTCCTATAGTGATGATGTCCACGTTATAATGGCAGTGGAGAAATATACGAGAACAACGTTGCCAGATTGACTCAATTTTGCCACTGAATGTACACAGCTGTTATTCAATTCATCCCATTAAATTTAATCTGATATTAATTTTAATTACTTAGATAAAATAATCAATTTAATTCATCAATAAAAAAATTTCTTTCATAATTTGATTCTAAACTATGCTTTCATAACTGATATCAGATTTACAAACCTGAAATGGCGGCTAATTTGAAAAGCTTTGATACACCAATCTGAACTTCAAAACAACAGCAATTAAGTTATTCGGTAGGTATTGTAATCCGATTTCTTTTGAAAATAATAGAAAAATAGAAATCCTATATATAATAAAAAATTTCAATGAAAATAATTCTGAAATAAGTAAGCTTTCAATATTATTTATACCGGTATAAGTGTAGGCCTAACCTATACCGGTAAACTGAAGCATGGACGAAGTTTAGGATGGTCCCAAAGCTATCAACTTTCAAAGTGTATTTGTTTTTCTCATACGGTAATATCTCATCTAAAAATATATTTAAAATCAATTATACGACACCTCTACTTTAGCATTTTGTTACAAATCAAAATAAAACATGGCGGCTGAGATTGTTTGTCTACTTCTGTACAGTCACTGTCAAAAGTGAAATAAAATATTTCTGGCCAACTGACAACATTGCAAAGCTAGAGAGAGATTGCGCTATCTGTTTTGTTGCATGTTAGATAAGGATAGCACCACTATTGTCAATCGTACACTGCCATTATAACGTGGACCTCACTATAGTATTTTTTCTTGAAGCTATGTAACGCTGGTAGTCTCACATACTGTGCCATTCTTACACTCTCACACCGCAAAAACGATAATAATAGACAGTAGTCAGCAATAACCAGCTTGAGTTAACAAAAAATCAGCTTGAATTTTGGAACATAAACGACCTATACCATGAGATATCTTCTTATACTATTTTAAAATATAATTCATTGCTTAATAATATATAATTGATTATTTTAAACGAGAATGAACAGTTAATATTACATCAATAAACCTGTATCAGCTACCGTCTATAGAAGGCATTGACAAGATAGAGGACCTATCTTTCTCCACTGTCATTATAACGTGGACCTCACTATAGCATTGACACATATTGATGACGAGCATGTGTGCACACACATGCTCAACACACTTGTCCTGTCGTGAGTGGCCACCCTAAAAGGGATATCTACAAAAATTGTAAAGTTCACTCACCTCATAATCCAAATAGGTGGAGACTGCAACAGGGAGTGAGAACTCGCATCGCTCGCTCAATCATTCCGGAGACAAGCAGTGATGATCTACAGCTCCTGATTCGTCCTCTCTCTCACTCTGCTCACTGTATCAGACAAAATACATCAATTAACTTTCAACATATCATACAACCAATGATAAATATAATAGTAAACTAAATGTTGTAGGATATTATCAAAAAAATATTATCAATGTTCATTAATCCACATTGTTTTATAATTTTAGTTTACTGCTATAATACAGAAAAGATAGCACAGGAGGATATCCCATGGTATAGGCTGTTTATGTTCTAGATTTCATAAAGGCTGTTTATGTTCTAGATTTCTACCTTGTGATGACATCTGATTAGTTGTTCCATCGTATTTAGTAAACACTAGCAGGTAACCCGTGCTCCGCAAGGATCTATTTTAGAACTTGACCTAGTACAATTTTGAAGAGTTTGAAGTAGGCCTAGGACCATCCTCGGTTAAAAATATATACTAGTAGTTCTGTGAACAGTGGACCTCGCGCTCAATAAGTTACATTGACCTGTTGTTATGTTTTCTCAAAAATTAATAAATAATTTATCAATTTAAAATGTCTAGAAAAATCCTAAATAAACATAGAGCTTTTTGTCCTATGGTACCGTGACGTGTCGTCCCGGAATGTGAGTGTGAGCGCTGTTATCAGATCTGGCTGCAACTGTCTACAACGTTGATGGAAAGATACATTTTCAAGATGTTCGATGTTTTTGAACGGATAGTATTATAGTCCACTAGACAGCTGATTTATGATGAATAATTCTATAGTCTGATTTTTACTCTAATATTGGCGTATGAAGGAGGCTCCTTTTTCCTTTTATATTGTCCTTGAAATGCAAAATTTTCAAAAACCTTGTAAATACATCGACGCACAATTTAAAAAGGAACATATCTGTCAACTTTCATGAAAATCTATTACCGCGTTTCGCCGTAAATGCGCAACATATAAACATTTAAACATTAAGAGAAATGCCAAACCGTCGACTTGAATCTTAGACCTCACTTCGCTCGGTCAATTATCCAAAATTTCAAGTTGATTTCAGTCCAGTAGTTTAGACGTGATGATACGTCAAACATAATTTTACTATCCCGTACACGAATAAGCCAGTTCTTTCCTTTATTATAGTATAGATAAGTTCTTCAACTTGGTTCTGACATAATAAAGTGCAGAACTCAAATCTTGTTTAGAAACCTTCCTCAACTCAATGCCAACCTAACAAAATTGGACTGTTATTAATTTTTCTTATTGAATATAACTTTTACTAGAACTAGGACTAACGATTAGTTTTTTTCTATCCTAAATTAATACTTCAAGTCATTTTACAAGAAGAATCTTGTAGTAGCTTCTCCTTGTTTTAAATTAGCAAATTCATTAATCACTGCACTAAATTTATATTTCTTTTCCACTTTCACTAAGCACTCCTGGAGGTTTACACCAGACCTTTTGGCTTCTTTCTTTTTCAATCTCCTCGTCAATGTTGGGTTCTCCAAAAGCTGGATTGCCTCAACATTTTGGTGGTCATGTAGAGCCTCTTTATAGATCCTTGCTGTTTTTACAATCGTCTCCTTGACTGTCTCACCTGAAGGTCTCTATGAAGGTTGGCGTACCTGATGAAATATGGAGCATTTACAACATTACGCAGAAACTTGTTTTGGAATCGTTGGGTGATGCCAATATTACTCTCGGCTGTACAGCCCCACAGTTGCGCACCATACAACCAGACAGGCCTCAGTATTTGTTTGTAGAGTAGAATTCTATTGGTTATTAATTTAGTTACCAATTTTAAACATTTGTTTCGAAGAGATAGTTCTTCCACGGTGCAATTTTATTCCCAAGCGGACTCGCCATTGTTAAGGCTGTGCAAAGGCTAAAAATAAACATTCAACTGGTGATATTTTTCAAAGTTTTTTCATTTTTATACTATCAAGCTATCAAAATGAAAAAGTTTTCTCAGGAAATATTTTTTCCGATCATTACTTTTTGAGATATGAGCGCCTAAAGTTTAGATTTTTGGGACAGAACATTTCAAGTTCGGTAAGAGATAAATCCTTGAGATTTAGAGGATAGATTTGTCATGATATTGTTGATCTAATAAAACAAAATTTTTCCGAAAATATCAATTTTTGAGAAAGTTATTCAATTTACTAAAAATGACCAAAAATAACTCATTTTGAGTTACTTTTGTTCATTTCTGGTACATTGAATAAATTTTTGTTCTACTAGATCAACAATACCATGAAGAATCTATCCTCTAAATCTCATGGATCCATCTCTTACCAAATTTCAAATGTTCTGTCCCAATAATTTAAACTCAAAGCACTCATATCTCTAAAAGTAATAATCGGAGAAAAAAGTTTTCCTGAGAAAACTTTTCAATTTTGATAGCTTGATAGTATACAAGTCGAAAAACTTTGAAAAATATCACCAGTAGAAAGTTTATTTTCAGCCTTTGCACAGCCTTAACTGAGTCAATTTGCGATTATGTTCACGAAATACGATGGAGCAACTGATCAGATGTCATCGCAAGATTGCCAACTTCATATCCTGAAAGTTTAATATAAATCAATTTAACCGTTTTTGAAAATTAGTAATTTGTCTCGTTACTTATTGAATGACCCTTGTATAATGCTTTGGCCGGATGGGAGTGTAAAGATGCGTACAGATGTACGCGCCGCGAACATGAGCAATTCACTTTTAATCAGCTGATTATATCTGTATTTTTACAGAAACGGTAAGATACAGATATAAAAAGCTTGACATCAGCTGATTAAAAGTGAATTGCTCATGTTCGCGGCGCGTAAATCTGTACGCACCTTTAGAAAGACACAGTATGAGAGACTACCAGCGTCACACAGCTTCACAAAAAAATACTAAGACTATCGGCTTGAGTTGACAGTGAAATTTGGAACATAAACGCCCGCCCTATACCTTGAGATATTTTCTTTCTTTTATCTATGGAACTATTGAAACAAATAAGCAGAAGTTTCCAGGTTTACATCACAGACTCTCCTATTCTTTGCATGCTGCCAAGTTGCAATGAATCGGTCTTGCAATTGTAGATGAATAAAACAAACACATTATATACAATAATATTATCTTCTAAAGTGAGGTGCACGTTATAATGGCAGTGAAGGAAGATACGAGAACAACGTTGCAGACTCTCTGCCTTCTATAGAGGATAGCTGACACCGGCGTATCTCATGTAATATTAACTGTTCATTCTTGTTTAAAATTATCAAATATATATTTTATATGCCAAGAAAATATATTTTTCAATTATTAAATCATGAATTCACATAGTCGAGATTCAATACTTTGTTCATTAATTATATTTCTACATTGTTGAAAAAATATCTGGCAACGTTACAGAGCTATAGAAGGATAGCGCTAACTGCTTTGTCGCATGATAGACAAGGATAGCAACACCCAAAGACTTTAAAGAGATATAGACCCACAATGCCTATGCCTTCCCAATGATAGCTCTCACTTGAAATTGAAGGCCGCCATTGGGGTATTTTAGAACGAGATATTATATATATATTTTTTAATATTATAGATTACAAAGGCATTGGTATGTAATAATCTTTTAGGTTGCCCCCTCAATGGCCGATTTCAATTCCAACAAGTCCTATA
This sequence comes from Nilaparvata lugens, assembly GCF_014356525.2. Taxonomy (NCBI): domain Eukaryota; kingdom Metazoa; phylum Arthropoda; class Insecta; order Hemiptera; family Delphacidae; genus Nilaparvata; species Nilaparvata lugens. The sequence goes on from NW_024090548.1 coordinate 22,105, forward strand.
AATACAGGTCATGACACAATCCCGTGATGCATTGCAAAATCGCCATTTTATGGGGTTCTAGTTCAACAATTTTCAAATTTATCAGCTGTTATCATTATAGATTGAACAACATGATGTGTTATTTTGTTCAAGGAATAATGCTTGGCTTTGAATTGTAAAATAAATTCTTCCGACAGAATAATAATATTTAGATTCCAACTAGGAACTGAATTGTTGATTTTTAGATTTAAGTGATTGGTAACTTCAAACTGTTTTTGAGGTTAGCCTTTTGTCCCAATGCCTTATAAATCATAACAAGTTACAAGAATCAGAACAATTTCTAATAATAAAAAATGAAGCATTATTGAACCATTTATTATTGAAATTTCATTATTAAAAAATCGAAAACCTGAATTTACATTTTATCTGAACGAGAATATTGTTTTTAAAAAGCATAATGCATGATTTTGTTATGAGCAGATTGGAATTTCAAATGCTCCGCCATAAGGAGCCCACATAATGGCCGCTCCATAAGAAACACGAGTGTGATGACCTGTATTTATAGACCTTGAATTCCAAGTGTGACACTAGCGCTGCATGTGAGTCTCTGCATCTTCAAGGTCTTTGACAACACCAATGTGAATGAAAGCTATTTCATGTCTCACATCAGATACAGTATCATATTCTGGGGCATCAACCAGACAAACCTTCAGAATATGTTCCGTAAGCAAAAGAAAGCAATCAGGGTTATTGAGGGAGCCGAATCTAGGGTTTCATGTAGGCCAATTTTCAAAAAACTCAAATTATTAACAATTCCAGCCCTTTATTTTTTGGATATTGCATCTTTTGTTTACAGTAATAAGCAGAAATTCATGGAGGATAACATTTCACACAGATACCCCACAAGACATAAATGTTTACCCTCCAGTACCCCACTCATAGACTTTCGCTCTTGGAGGGGGGACCACATTATGCTGAGCTCAGAATTTTCAACAGGAAGAACTTAAGAGTGTTGACAGTCATGGTAAATTTTATACAGCCCTCAAAGATATACTGACTGAATGCTGCCCGTATTCATTAAGAGAATGTTATGAGATCTTCTCATTGAAATCCTAGAGATCAGAAGTTATCCAGACGATTTTGTAAAATGAAAAACTTTCCCTCAATGGAGGGAAACCATATACTTGATATATTTGACCGTTTGAGCTTTGCTCATCATATGCGGTTTTATACGATGAAATAACAATAACAATAATAATAACTGACAGCACGTCATTATAAATACAGTACATCAAACCCGTAAGTTAATTTTTATTGTTATTGGTTGTCTGCTGCTGTAAAACAGCTGTTTTTTGTTCAAAGCATCTCGCTGATAACAGACCACACTGCATGACGAGCATGTGTGTACACACATTCTCAACACACTTGTCCTGTCGTGAGTGGCTACCCTAGAAGGGATATCTACAAAAATTGTAAAGTTCACTCACCTCTCAATCCAAATGAATGGAGACTGCATCAGGGATTGAGAACTCGCTTCGCTCGCTCAATCATTCCGGAGACAAGCAGTGATGATCTACAGCTCCTGATTCGTTCTCTCTCACTCTGCTCACTATATCAGACAAAATACATCAATTAACTCTCAACATATCGACAACCAATGATAAAAAATACAATAGTCAATCAAATGTTGTAGAATATTATCCATGTTTATTATTCCAGTGTTTTATTTATTTATTTCATTCAACAGAGCGCATAGCGCTATCTCTTTCTCGCTTTGCTCTGTTGCCAGATCATCTTTTAACAATGTAGAATTAATAACTAATTAACGAAATATTGCATCTTATTTATGTAAATTCATTATGGAATCATTAAAAAATAAAATGTATTGCTTAATAAAATATAATTGATTATTTTAAACAAGAATGAACAATTAATATTACATCAATAAACTTCTATCAGCTACCGACTATAGAAGGCATTGACAAGACAGAGGACCGGCAACGCTTTCTCCACTGTCATTATAACGTGGACCTCACTAAAGCATTGACACATATTGATGTCACAAGATGATGCATGACGAGCATGTGTGTGCACACATGCTCAACACACTTGTCCTGTCGTGAATGGCCACACTAAGAGAGATATATAAAAAAACTAGCCGTCAGGCTCGCTTCGCTCGCCATATCCATCTAGCCAGGGGGCTCCGCCCCCTGGACTCCCGACTGGATTGTCCAAAAATGAGATCAGCGGGCTCGCTTCGCTCGCCTGCATGTAGACCTCAGCGGAACCTCTGTACCGAATTTGATCGTATTATGTCAATTTGATCTCGAAAAACACCTGCTACTATATCGGCGAACAAAATTCTTCCACCTCAGCTAAACCTGTGTACTGAATTTTTTTCATTATATTTCCATCAATTATTGAAAAAGGTGATGAAACGCAGAAAAGCTGAGAAAACGCTAATTTTGGGCATATCTTTGGCGTTATTTCAAATTCCTTCTAACACAACATTATTGCACCCCAGCTGTAGTAAATTTGAGCATTATCTGTTTATTTATTTTGAGAAAACGCTAAAAAACGCAGATTTTGGGCGTATCTTTGGAAATTTTTCCAAATCCGTTCTTATTGCGCCTCTAAAGGGCCAACTGAACACACCTACCAAATTTGAAATGTTATGTCATATTTTTATCATAATATGTTAGGATGATCCAGTCGGGGGTCCAGACTAAACGTCTGGCTAAACGGATATGGCGAGCGAAGCGAGCCTGACGGCTAGTAATATAATATTCCCAGGAATACCTCTGATTGAAGTAGCAGTACCCAATCAATTTTTCCGCGATAAATCAGGACCTCCTAAATAGGTAATTAGGAGGTACTAGATAAATTGGTATTTAGGAGGTCCTGGATAAATGTATTTCAATCTTCAACTTGGTGCCAACCTAACAAAGTCAACTCAACTTAATGCCAACCTGACAAAATGTTTAATTTAGTTACCAGAACAACTGTTTCGAAGAGGTACTCTCTCTAGATTAAAGTTCTATATTAACATACGGTATGGACATTTTCAATTATAATTTTAAGATATTGCAATAAGAAGAATATACATGCTGAAAGACGAACTTCAAACCCTTAAAAACCACCCTTAGAGTTAAAATATCACCAAAAGATTTCTTAGTGCGCCTCTAAAGGGCCAACTGAACATACCTACCAAATTTGAACGTTTTTGGTCCGGTAGATTTTTAGTTCTGCGAGTGAGTGAGTGAGTGAGTGAGTCAGTCAGTCAGTCAGTGAGTGCCATTTCGCTTTTATACAGGATGTCTATAAAAGAACTCCGGGGTTTAAAAAATTAATATTTTTTCAACTATAAAAGATAGCAAAATTTGATCAATTCCTTTGAAACAAGCAGCTCAAAGAGTTTTACTCAAACCAATTGGGAATGTTTCTCTCAACATTTGGCAGCGCTGCGGAGCGTTGACCTTGAAATGACGTAGCGGCTGCGGCAGGCAGTCAGTGTCGTCTGGACTGCCGCGCTATGGCGACGCCTCAACAAAAGGCTCAATGTGTTATTTGGCTCATAGAAACTAATTCTGTTGTTACTGTACAAAGAAACTTTCGACAAAACAATTCGTCAGTGGTTAAGTGCCTTCAAGGAAACAGGAAGTGTTTTGAAGCAAAAGTCGCCGGGTAGGCCGCGTGTGTCTCAAGAGAATGTGGACAGAATCCGAGCTTCATGCACTCGAAGCCCTAAGAAATCGTTAACAAGACGCAGTCTGGAGTTGGGGTTACCAAGATCAACAGTCCATAAGGTAATTCATAAAAGACTTCGTTTAACTGCCTACAAGATTCAACTTTTACACCATATCAAACCGGCAGACAAGGTTAAGAGATTCGACTTTTCTGTTTCCATGCTGGATAAAATTGATGAAGATAATGATTTTTTAAAAAGTGTGGTTTTTAGTGATGAAGCTACTTTTCATGTGAACGGAACTGTAAACAGGCATAATTGCAGAGTTTGGGTTTCAGAGCCGCCCATGAGTTAATTGAGTACGAACGTGACACGCCCAAAGTGAATGTTTGGTGTGCTCTTATGCATGACAGAGTCATAGGACCCTTCATTTTTGACGAAAGGAATATCAATGGTGATGTCTATTGTGACATGTTAGAGGAGTATGTTTATCCTCAGTTGGATGACATTGAGGCGGAGAAAGGTTTAGTTTATTTCCAACAAGATGGGGCGCCGCCACACTTCAGTTTGCGTGTCCGTGAGTCACTGGACGCTCGTTTCGGCAACAGGTGGATTGGAAGGGAAGGACCTATTCCATGGCCAACAAGGAGCCCTGATATGACTCCGTTGGACTTTTTCTTCTGGGTCATATCAAGAATCTTGTATATGCGGAGAAAATTCGAAACGTTCGCCATCTCAGGGAACGAATAGTGAATGGCGTGGCGTCCGTTCCCCCAGACATGCTCGCCAGGACATGGGAAGAGGTAGAATACCGTTTCGACGTGTGCCGTGCCACTCACGGAGCTCACATTGAACTTTACTAAGTTGTTAAAAAATCTTGAAAATATAGGCTTTCTAATCATGTATAAAACATGTATGTACGTTTTTTAGTTTATTAAAATATTTTGTCTTTAAACCCCGGAGTTCTTTTATAGACACTCTGTATATATAGATTGTAAAGTTCACTCACCTCTCAATCCACATGGAGACTGCATCAGGGAGTGAGAACTCGCATCGCTTGCTCAATCATTCCGGAGACAAGCAGTGATGATCTACAGCTCCTGATACGTTCTCTCTCACTCTGCTCACTGTATCAGACATAATACATCAAATTAACTTTCAACATATCAACAACCAATGATAGAAAATACAATAGTCTCAGTTCTCTAGTGCTACTGTTGTCTGATTTCTGAATGTGTTAAACTATTGTTAATAATATAACACTATTAAAGCTTGTTGCATCCGATTTTAATTTATATTTTTCAATTTTAAACTGATTACCTGTAGACGATGAGAATCATAGTGCTGCTATATATTTCGGTGCATAACAATACCACAATCAGTCATGTATCGGGAATATATATCAGCAATAAAATTGTTATCTTCTGCCTTATGTATCTAAACGTGATTAGTTTCAAATTTAAAATTCAATACACAGTCACGGGTTCCTTCTTTTATACTGTAAAATCTGACAAAGCATCTATTGGAACGGTTCCTACTTGTTATTCGTTCCGCTACTACGTAGACATCATGTCGTCATCATGTCTGTCTGTCTGCGCGCTGTGTCTTTTGTGCGTCTGCGCTGACCAGTGACGTCACAGTCGCGGTTCTTTGCCACTGCTCTAGTCAGCTGGTTTTCTATACTTCTATTCGTACCTTTTTCGTCAGATTGTTTGCCGTTGCAATTTTAATATTTGTGCTATTCAATTTTTTTGGAATTTAATCTTGTCTTTAGGCATCTTACCTTTTAGATATTTGCCACTTTTTCACCAAACGTTTGTGGACGTTTCACATACGTGGCTGACATTTCTGCCTTTCCTTTTTGTTACTAGCGTCTTTTGCCTTTTGCTGTTTGTCTTTTCATGGAGGTCGGCGAGTGTGCTTCCTGCGCTCGGTCTAAACCTTTCATCTGAATTCATCAGACTTACAAAACGTTTTTAAGGTGTGAATTATTCTTCAAATTAATTCGTTTGTTCTATTCTTCAGTGTGATTCAATTATTCATCGAGTTCTTCACTCAGTTACTCTGTTAAAATTGGATAAACTTTGTCAAAAAATTGCAACCTCGTGTGAGCGTTTCATCGCTGTTCATTTGATCTACAGAACCTTTTTAAAGTGTGAATTATTCTTCAAATTAATTCGTTTGTTCTATTCTTCAGTGTGATTCAATTATTCATTGAGTTCTTCACTCAGTTACTCTGTTAAAATTGGATAAACTTTGTCAAAAAATTGCAACCTCGTGTGAGCGTTTCATCGCTGTTCATTTGATCTACAGAACCTTTTTAAAGTGTGAATTATTCTTCAAATTAATTCGTTTGTTCTATTCTTCAGTGTGATTCAATTATTCATCGAGTTCTTCACTCAGTTACTCTGTTAAAATTGGATAAACTTTGTCAAAAATTACAACCTCGTGTAAGCTTCAGTTGCCATTTTTCTACAATTGGCTTCACCTCGTGAAACTCAAACTTTCAAGTGCATCATCTCTACCGTTTGGAAATCAATCCAAAAACTCCACAACTTGAAGATCGGATTATTCGTTTGGAATTCTACTTGCTCCAGCCTACATTTCCATTGGGGGATTCGCCTGCTGTAGTGGACGTTTCCATGCTTGTCATCGCATGGCCAGATCACTTCATCGCTTGCTGATGTCCTGTTCCTGTTGGTATTGTGGAGTCATTGCCTGTCTGCCTGGCCGCATCTCCTGTTCAAAATTTTATTCAGGTTATGTAAATCGTTCTTTTCAATTTTCATTTACGTATGCATCATTATTGTTTTATTAATGTCTATCTTGACATTCTATTCACTGAGGCTACCGACGCCTACCTATTGTTTAGTTAATGTCTATCTTGACATTCATTTCACTGAGGCCATCGACGCCTATTTATTTATTGGATTTGACAGCTACCCTTGGCTTTACAAGTGATTTTCTGGCCACTGACACCTACTAATTGATTTATTAATGTCTATCTTGACATTCATTTCACTGAGGCTACCGACGCCTACCTATTGTTTAGTTAATGTCTATCTTGACATTCATTTCACTGAGGCCATCGACGCCTATTTATTTATTGGATTTGACAGCTACCCTTGGCTTTACAAGTGATTTTCTGGCCACTGACGCCTACTAATTGATTTATTAATGTCTATCTTGACATTCATTTCACTGAGGCCACTGACGCCTATTTGTTTATTGGATTTGACAGCTACCCTTGGCTTTACAAGTGATTCATTGAAGGCCACTGTCACCTATTACTCGTTCTAATTGATGTCTGTCTTGACATTCAATTCATTGAAGGCCCATGTCGCCTATATTTACCTGGATAATCTTCATTATATTTATTAGCTACCCTTAGCTTTTAAGTGTTATTCTAAGGCCAGTGACGCCTATTAATTATTTGGTCGAAGTCTATCTTGACATTCAAATCACTGAAGGCCTATGCCGCATATATTTTTATACGTTACTTGCTGAGCATTTTTTACAGCTTATTGTCATTTTTAATCATTATTATTGTACCTTAGTAATAACTTTCATATAGGACTCAATTATATATTCATTTCAGGTATCATTATTACTACCTTTGCATTTATTGTCAGACTTCAATGGTCATTAATGTCATTGACCTAATTTCATTTAATTTTGTAGTTCTCTACATTATTTCACATGTTGTAATTTTCCCAAGATTTGACTCATTGTTTTTGTATGTGGCCATCTGCCTATTATTATTTAAAGATTCAAAAACTTAACCTACTTACAATTGCTTTTGTATGTGGCCATCTGCCTATTATTATTTTATTGATCTCAAGATATTTGATTCAATGTTTTTTGTATGTGGCCACCTGCCTATCATTATTTTATTGATCCCAAGATACTTGACACAATTGTTTTTGTATGTGGCCATCTGCCTACTATTATCATCTTATTATTATTAAATCTTATATTGTTGATTCATTTAGTCTTTTATTGGCGTACTTACCACACTTCAAGCTATCAGTATTTTTATGTACAGAATTCAAAGATTTATTTGTAGGTATTTATACCAACTATCATCCACAGTCCACTGCCCTGCCCTTGGATTCTGTCATAAAAATTGGTTCATCCGGGCCAGATTTCTTGATCCAGTGTTTACCTGGAATAATTGTTAATTGGACCAATTGTAAAAATTGGTCCTCCGGCCCGTTCATTTCTTGATCTAGTGTTACCTAGGATAATTGTTAATTTTTATTACCCATTTCTTGGTCCATTGAACCTTAGGGTTTCAGTGACCGTGTGCCTAATAGTCTAGCTTGACGCCAATGATTAGGTCCCACTCTAGAGTATATCTTATTTCATTGTACCTTTGTATGTTTATTGTTTAATATTAAGCATTCACAACACTTGTTTCAAATTTTCAGTACTGGCTGCAACTCAAAGCACGCTGCGACGTGTATGCACCAGCTATCAACTATCTTGTACCCTGAGAGACTGAACCGCACTGAACTGGTCACAGACGGCTATTGCGCATTGAGAAAACAACACACGGCAAACTACACTGCCTTGCGAGCTCGTTACTTGACTCGCCGCACAGCAAGCTTGATACAACTTGCCTCAAACGCACAGGCGTGCCTCTCTGTGTACTGGACCAGCGCCCAAAGTTGCTTATTGGCGCAGCAATCGCATTGCTACAGTGCACTATCGTGTCATTCACTCAGGTTTTTCTGTTAATTTTTAAGCATGTCCGATCATGAGGAAGATTCACTTCCTGAGCCTTCTGCTCTTTTCAATACAAGAGACAATTTACACCAGGAAATAGATTGGTTCATAACCAGCTATAACGATTATGTTGTGGACACTGAAGCCACTTATTATCAACTATTGACTGTAAAAAACGAACTAGGTTCACTTAGAATTAAGTATGATAAGATACATCAACATTATGGAATTCAGAGTTGCAAGCACAGGACACTTCAACTCATTTTGAGATACTCAATAAGTTTATCTCCATTACCTCTAAGCAAACGCTGCATTAACTGCCTTTGAAAGCAGACAACGCATCAATGAGGCCACTGCTGGTGCTTCCCAGCGGCCAACATCTCAAAACGCACCTTTGGCAAATTTTCAGTTGCCTCAGATTCCGCTTCCACGCTTCAATGGGGAGCTTTCAAAATGGCAAGCATTCTCAAGTGCTTTTACTAATATATTGGTAATCAAGATAACATTAATGATTCATTGAAATTTTTCTATCTTCGTCAATCACTCAGTGGTGAAGCTCTTGCTAGAGTGGAACACATTGAAGCTGACGAAAGGGTTTTCAGCTTGCATGGAACCTCTTAAGGGAGAGGTATGACAACAAGAGATTAATTGCTGCCAGGCACGTCACGGCAATTGAATCTCCGCCTACCATAAAGCGTAACTGTCCGCAATCATTACGGGCATTCATTGACTTTTGCAAGTCCCACATTACCGCGCTCGAAGCGCTTCAACTTGGAGTCCAAATCAAGGACTTGTTGTATATGCAAAAATGTTGTTGCAGTTGGATACTGCTACTGTTCGAAATGGGAAAAGAGTGTTGGTATACACGACCTTCCCACCATTGATAAATTTTGGAATTTTTTGGAATCACAATGCAAAATCATGGAAGCTGTTGCTTCAAGCTCAGCTAACCATCATCAAGGAAATGTACAGCAAGGTACATCCAACTCGGTTGGTGCTCATAGCAAGCCGAAGTTCAACCAAAATCAATCGAATGTTCAAGCTAGGATGCAGGTTACTACCTCTTCTATGTCACCTTGTAGTTTTCGTAATTCTGTTGGTCATTTTCCAATCGTTGTAATGAATTATTGAAGTTACAGGTTACTGATCGTTGGAATGCTGTCCGTGACAAAAGGTTATGTTATAATTGCCTCAAGCCTTTCGCACCCAATCATGTTTGTTCCGACAAATCGTGTACACTTTGTGGCAAGAGTCACCACACTGTTCTTCACAGGTCGTATCCTCAATCACGGACACTCAGCCTACTTCTAAGGATAAGGTAACTTCAAATCTTATTCATTCTCAATCTTTTGCTCCCTCCAAGGGTAAGAATGCTGTTTTGAATTCCGTCATGGTTCAGAATACGGAAACAACTAAGCAAGCTGTTTCTCATGCAGAACAGCCTCAGAAGAACTCTCATGTCACGATGAGCTCTACTTCGTCACTGTGTTTGCAACAGCAATCAACTGTCGCTTTGTTACCTACTGCCGAGGTTTTGGTTCAAACTTCTAGTGGGGAATTTATTAAAGCAACCGCGCTTTTAGACTCTTGCTCTGATTGTAATTTGATGTCAACTAGGTTGGCTGGAAAATTGTCACTTGTTACCTTGTATTCTGACACTTTGATTCATAGTGTAGGTGAGAATAAGACCAAATCATCTATTTCTCATTCGGTTTGCTTGTCTTCTACTGATCGTTCGTGGTCGGTCGAAGAAAATTGTATTGTAGTTGATAGCATATCATCTAATGTTCCTAGTGTGAACATTGATCTTTCCAAAATTCATTCCTGTTGAACTCAAATTAGCGGATCCATTGTTTGATCAGCCTAAGCCTGTAGATTTGTTACTTGGTGCTGGCATATTCGCATCTATACTTCAGCCTGGTAAATTGTATTTAGCTCAAAACGCTCCCATTCTTCAGAAAACCAGTCTAGGTTGGGTCATATTTGGTTCTTGTAAAGCTATTCGTCCTATTGCAGCACCTTGTTCGTGCCTCCCCACTTCACCTGTGGCCGCTCCCCGTAGGGTCACGTCGAATTTTCTAACTTCAAATGATGTCTCTCATCAGTTAGAGAAATCAGTTCAGGAAAACAGTTCTCAATCAGTTCAGGTATTAGCTACTACCTCGTCTCGTAATGATGTTATTTCAGGTATAATCAATAGTTGCTCCACCTATCACAAAATCGTTTGTACAACAGCATATGTTCTACGGTTCATTCATAATTGTAAAAAACAAAATTCAGTCACTCCGCGCTTTGGTCAATTAACTATCTCTGAAATTTCAGAAGCTGAAAATTGTATCTTCAAATCTATTCAAGAAGAAGTTTTCTCTGCCGAACTTAAAGCATTGCGTCAAAATCAGGAGCTATTGCCTAATAGTTCTATTAAAGCCTTGTCACCATTCATTCATTCAGATTCTCTGCTCAGAGTTGGTGGACGTTTGCAAAATGCAAATGCTTCCTTGATTATAAACATCAAATATTGTTGCCCAGCAATCACAAATTCACTCGTGCATTGATTGTTGCTCACCATCGTCGTCTAAGTCATGCTGGGGGTGCAGGCCACCATGGCCAGTGTAAGACAACGATTTTGGTTTCCCTCCACCCGTCGCACCATCAAATGTGTATTGCGGCATTGCATATTGTGTTTTCGCTTTTCGGCTCTTCGTTCTGAGCAAATCATGGGTAGTGTACCTGCGGCCCGCGTTCAGGCTAATGTTCACTTTCACAATTGTGGTTTGGATTACGCGGTCCTTTTCCATTCGTGTAGGCGGCCCCAAATCTCGTGCTTCTTATTTAACCACTCTTCAGAAAAAAGCAAATGGTTAAACGTTGTGAAAATTTGAAGGTCGGTACGGTTGTCATCTTGAAGGATCCTGGTTCCGCGCAGTGCACTTGGAAGCTGGCGCGCATTACTGAAGTTCATCCCGGTAAGGAGGACATCTTATTATTATTAAATCTTATATTGTTGATTCATTTAGTCTTTTATTGGCGTACTTACCACACTTCAAGCTATCAGTATTTTTATGTACAGAATTCAAAGATTTATTTGTAGGTATTTATACCAACTATCATCCACAGTCCACTGCCCTGCCCTTGGATTCTGTCAATACTTTTTGTTCTTTGGAGAAGAAGAGAAGAGAAAAAAAGAGAGGAAGATACCTAGCCAACTATGGTTTCCCATGTAATAGGCAGGCAAAGAAGAGAAGAGAAGTAATGAGGAAAAAAGGGAAGGGAGAAATGGGAGGAAGGAAAAAACAGAGGAATAGTTACTCAAAGTAAAGGTAAGCGATCACTGAAAAATGAAAACTACGAAAAAAAACAATGCTGGAGAAAAATCTCGAGTCATATATCTAAATGGAAGAATAAATTACTGTATGTCCAGTTTTTTATATCTAGTTTAATTTTCCTCTGATCTTATTGTCCATGAGACAGTGATTTGGAATGAGGTTTATTATTTTAGTATCTATGGAATTAACTGCCTCCTTATACATTCAATATTAGTGTTATAGGTTACATATTTGTTAGCCCTTAGATTATAATAATTAATGTAGAGTTTATTGTGAGAGGAAAATCGATCTATATTTATTATGTACTCATTACGGTTTTTTATGTATAATGGACGTATAGTCATGACCTCAAAATCACTAAAAACCATATCCGTTGGATAGAGCCTGGGTTTGCTTAATAAAGTTTAATTATCAGTTTTTTGTGCTACAAATAATTCAGCATATGACAGTTGAAACAACCTTTATTATATTATGTCTATCATACCTTTGGCTTAACTTTTTATTTGGTTATACTTTTACTTTTGGTTTAACTTATTTTCCGTTCAACCATATTTCTCAATATTTCTCATCACTTTAATCATAAAAGACTGGAAAATTCCGTACCTCATCAACAATTTTTTCACTCTCTATGTTGAACGAGCCCGCGCCGTCTCCGTCAAAAAGTAAACTGAACTAGTCGGTGACGGCGCGGGCAACAAACACGGCGACGGTGCTGACGCGGTGCGGTAGTATGTGTCCCTACACGTTTGAAAGCATTTGTTTTCTCACTCGCCGTAGTACGCCCGTCACACGGCCGTGCCGCGGCGCGGGCTCGGTGCGGATATGTGTGTCCCGGCCATTATTGACCAAAGCGAAGCTGAGGTCTTAGTTTCGACTCGATCGGCTTTTGTCTGTTTGTTTGTTTGTACCGCAGTTACAGTCGCAGTTATTGTCCGATTTGGATGAAATTTGGTATGCAAGTTCTTTGAAACAAGGCGAAGAAACGTAGGTGCAACGATTTTTGGTAAGACCTCCGGTTTATTTGTAATATTTAAAAAAACCGTAGAATAACCTCAAAAGTATCTTTGAAGATACAGCAACTCATGTTCCTACTTTTCCGCATTATTAATAAATTTCTAATAATTATTAGAAAAGTTGTAATATATGTTCATAATGTGAATATGGAGACGATATAAAGGTACCTCCTTGATAAGTCCGGTGTCCCGGCAAACAGTGTCTCTAGCACTTTCAGTGGAGAAAATAATAGATGACATGGCTGAATCTTCACAATATACTGTACTTACTGTACTGGCCCTTCTCATTAGATTGAGAGTTGTATTCATAAGCGAGGTCTACTGTTCGCAGAACTACTAGTGATAATGTGAGTAATAGCATTAAATAATGAGATTGTGAAATTATTTTGATTCATCCATAGTATCATCCATTTGATTAAGTTTATAAATGTTTACAGCATTTAATTTTGATTTTCGTTTAATAGTAATTAAGTTAATAATGGTGATTTAGAGCCGGTTGAGAGTGAAAGAACGGAACAGTATGAGAAACTACCAGCGTCACATAGTTCCACGAAAAAACGACTATACTCTGTACAAAATTACTTTTGGCTTGGGAGTAACATGTGCAGCAGAGAAGGCACATAGCGGCAGCATAGCCACCTCTAATACAAGGCCCTGGCCTACGATATTGCAACGTCGCAGTGTAGGCCTAGAATCTAAAAGTGCGTACAGATATACGCGCCGCGAACATGAGCGATTCACTTTTAATCAGCTGATTATATCTGTATTTTTACAGAAACGGTAAGATACAGTTATAAAAGCTGACATCAGCTGATTAAAAGTGAATTGCTCATGTTTGCGGCGCGTATATCTGTACGCACCTTTAGATTCTAGGCCTACACTGCAACGTTGCAATATCGTAGGCCATGGCCTTGTATTAGAGGTGGCTATGGCGGCAGGGATACAACACCGGCGATGTTGCCGTTCTGAATCGGCCAGCGTTCTCTAATTTCTAGTGAGTATTCAATAGCTCGTGTAAAACATACGACGTTTCCAGAGAAGCACTGACCCGACTGATTCTAATCGACAAATCGGCAACTGCGCTTCCACCTATGACTGACTATCCATCACCTCAAGGCTGTGCAAAGCCGAAAAATGAACTTTCTACACCTAATATTTGTGATTAAAGTTTTTTGATTTGTTGCAACATCTAGCTATCAAAATGAAACATTTTTTTCTGATCATTACTTTTTGAGATATGAGCGCCTAAAGTTTAAATTTTTGGGACAGAACATTTCAAATTCGGTAAGAGATAAATCCATGAGATTCAGAGGATGAATGGTATTGTTGATCCAGTAAAACATTTTTTTTCTTTTGAAAATATCAAATTTGGAACATAAACGCCCTCACCATGGGATATCTACTTGAGCTTTCTTTTATCTATGAAACTATTGTAACAATTTACAGGTTTGCATCACAGACTCTCCTATTCTTTGCATGCTGTCAAGTTGCAATGAATCGGTCTTGCAATAGTAGATGAATAAAACTAACAAATTATAAACAATAATATTATCTTCTAAAGTGAGGTGCACGTTATAATGGCAGTGGAGAAAGATAGGAGAACAACGTTGCTGATTCTCTGCCTTGCCACTGCCTTCTATAGAGGATAGCTGACACCGGCGTATCTGATGTAATATTAACTGTTCATTCTTGTTTGAAATCATCAAATATATATTTTATATGCCAAGAAAAATATTTCTTAATGATTAAATCATATAATAATGATAATAATAAATGGTGACTTGTGTAGAAGATGTGGTATGGCTCATTGTGGTATGACATTGCAACACATCATGTCGGCGTGTCAGTAGATGGCAGCTACAGACTACTTGAGGCGCCACAACTCTGTTGCTGGGATCCTACACCAGGATCTTGCCCTGAAGTTTGGTCTAGTGGATCAAAAACTGTCATACTATCTATACAAGCCACTTTCTGTACTTGAGAATGATACACACAAGATATATTCGCTCTGTGCTGACTGACAGGACAGTTGTGCACAACCGGCCACACATTATCCTCATGGACAAGACAGCCAGGGAGACTATTTTGATTGATGTTGGCATACCATGTTGCCACAAGTCGGAAAAATATTACAATGAGAAAATATCCAAGTATCTCCGCCTGGCTGCTGAGATCAGGGATGTCTGGAAGCAGGAAAAAGTTACAACTGTCCCTATAATTATCTCTACTGTTGGAGTGATCAGGCAGAAGGTTTCAGCGAACTTCAGTCGCCTTGGTGTCTCAGGGAGTGCAAAACATGGAATTCAAAAGGCGGTTGTACTCAGCACGGTATCAATCATTAGATCCTTTTTAAATTTAACAGAATAGAGATGTACCAAAGTCTTGCCAATGGCAGACTTGGGTTGCAATAAAAAATGCTCACTTTGTAAGTGATGAAATGATTGAATAATGATAATATCGTGTGACCTGGCTGGCTCAGGTCTGGTGACAGAGTTTTCACGTCGCAACTGATCAATTTCAGGGCCTCTGACATGACCTAACGACTGCTTTTTAGGCAGCGCCGGGACCGACGGCTTAACGTATCCATCATGAATTTCCATAGTCGAGATTCAATACTTTATTAATTGATTATATTCATTCTTTGTTGGAAAACGAGCTGACAACGTTTCAGATCTATAGAAGGATAGCGCTATCTGTTTTGTCGCATGATAGACAAGGATAGCAACACCAATGTGACTGAAATACTGCCATTATAACGTGGACTCCACTATAGACGTGAAGCTCAAAACCAGTTATAACAATCATACAAACAAAACTATTCAAATCATTTTCACAGATGGAAATTACTAAGATATTGCAATTATTCAAATGCTAATGAATTAATATTTATTATTAAACGAAAATCCAAATTAAATGCTGTAAATCACCCCGAAGACTTCTGCTACTGCAAATATTGACAACAGGATAAACAGCTAGATGGAAATTCGATGAGCGCTACTATTCAATAATTATTAGTCAGCCCGGGAATGACAGCAGAAGTCTTAAGGTGCGTACAGATTTACGCGCCGCAAACATGAGCAATTCACTTTTAATCAACTGATGCCAAGCTTTTTATAACTGTATCTTACCGTTTCTGTAAAAATACAGATATAGTCAGCTGATTAAAAGTGAATTGCTCATGTTCGCGGCGCGTATATCTGTACGCACCTTTAGCAGTACAACAAACATATTTAAATTCTTTGTATTTTCCATTTTTGAGTTACTACATTTGATATTTGTATAATATATTTCTGCACCAGTTATTCCATTATTTGTACAATTGTGAAAGAGATTTGGGGAAACACGTTGTCTTAATTGTGAAATCAATAAATAAATAATCGCTGTGTTGCGCTAGAAGGCCTACACCTCTCAAGCATTTTTATAAAATCTCATAAAATTGTAATAAATTCTAGACAATACATAACACAGAACTGATAGTAGAAATTAGATAGTACAGTGGTGTGATAAGAAATATGACTCACCTGTCAAGTGCCATACTTGAAAGCTGTGGTCCATGACAGGAGTGAATCAGTATGTGTATGCCAAGCTCCATCTGATGCATTACAAACTGACACACCTACATCATAACACAAAAACACACATTCAATTTCGGATGGTTCCCAATAAGATTTGAAATTAAGCCAGAAATAGATCATGAAGAAATTTGAAACATTGAGAAATCGTGAACGGTTCAGATTGTTGAAATTTGAAAATTTGATTTGCTGTTTTTGGCTGACGATGATGCCAACATTGAGAAATCGTGAACGGTTCAGATTGTTGAAATTTGAGAATCATTTATTTGGCATTTTTGGCTGACGATGATGCCGACATACTACCAAGGCTTATGCGCGGGTTGGATATATTCTATAATAAAGGAAAGAATAATTGAATTAAACACGTAAGGGATATGAAATTCACAAACCACATCTGAACTACTCAACTGATTAACTTGAAATGTTGCATAGATATAGATTCTTAATTTACCGAGGATGGTTATAGGCCTATTTTCAATTCTTCAAAATTTCATTACGTCAAGTTTCTAGTTTGTAATTGGACCCTTGCGGAGCACGGGTTACCTGCTAGTGATAAATGTATGAAACACAGTTTCAAGTGCATTCCGAACCAAAGTTATTTGTCAGCACATCGGTGAAAGTGAGTGGTACTGGGCAACAAATGGTCACCCGTCCAACTAGAGTAACAAGCGCTGTAACTTAACCTTCCGGCAGTCGCGCCCCACTCAATCACACGAGCAGTCGCGTGCTGTACTTTTTACAACAAAGTTTGGCCGGGTGGCACAAACTCTCTATGAACGGCCAGTACTACAGAGAGGTGCTCCGTCGACTAGCCGCCCGGGGTTCATCGAGTCCGTCCGGGGATTGCCGATTCGTGGATCCTCCATCACGACAATGCTCCGTCGCACAGCTGCCTGCTCGTCACCGAGCAGTTGGCCAAACAGTCGAGGGTAACGTTGCCACATCCTCCTTACAGCCCTGATATGGCACCACCGGACTTCTTTTTGTTCCCCAAGATCAAGAGACAACTTAAGGGGACGCGGTTCGGGACTCTGGAAAACGTTCAACGTGCTACGACGAGGGCTTTAGACAGCATAGAGGTTGCCGACTTCCAGGGAGCGTTCAGGGATTGGAAAATTCGGTATCAGCGTGTTATCGACTCCAAGGGGGACTACTTTGAAGATATCTAATGAAAAATTGTACATATTTTGCCAATAACAAATTTCCTGGGGTCAGTCCGGTTACTTATTATACAGACACTGTATGTGGCTCATTCATTCTATAACCCAACTACTGTAGTTATGAAATGAACAAACCAGATAAAAAATTGAGAAATAATAAAAACAAAGTGAAAAAAGGTGCTCACCTGTTTAAAATTTCAGTCCTGATTATATATGACTTTGAATTGAATAGACAATCATGCTGGCACCTGCTTCCAAGTGTGCAATTGGACAGACAGACTAAGGCCCAGTTGCACAAAAGCCGGTTAAATTTTAACCGTGATTAATTCCATGAGAACCAATCAGAGAAGGCCTCAACGACGGCTTCTTTGATTGGTTCTCGTGGGATTAATCACGATTAAAATTTAACTGGCTTTAGCGCAACCGGCACTAGGCTGAAATACCAATAATACATCATAATGTCATAAACCATGAGTGTGGCAGATCCAAACTCATTATATTGTCTCCACCTGATGATCAGAAATAGAGGTATGAGAACAAAATATGAAATTAAAACACATTCTAAAATAGAAACAAATACAAATTGAAATAGAATAAGACAGAAATAAATGCGAGGAGGAATATGCTTCTTTTTCAATATTTGACGTTTAGGTAGTAGGGGAAATTCTTATGAATCATCTATGAATTTGTTGTGAGCATCTATAGTATTGCCCACTTTCATTGCCCCAGATTTTGCTTCGACTTTCCCTCTATGAAGCCTTTTCATTAGTAGAGTTAGTGGTAAAGTTCCCTGGGCAAGTACTAACTATCTTCTGAACTCTCCCAATGAAAACGTTCATGGTAGAGTACTAGTTTTCAGTGGAGTAGAGTGGGATAGCACCGTGGGCTAGTACTCTACCACTTGCCTTCCCCCACCACCGCTTCTCACTCTACTCTACCACTACTATGCTAATGAAAACAATCTCGAGCTAGTAGAGTAGAGTCGTGCCGTAGGCTATCAAGTTTAGGAAGTATTTTTATTTATTAAAAAGTATTAATTTATTAAATAGTGTTAATAGGTGTTTACGTGTTAATTTATTAAAAAGTATTGACATTTTAAGGTTGGCTCTGTTCACTAGACAACACACTTTACCTACTATTCTCAATTGTAGTGAAAACAGTTATTCGACCAAGTAAGTAGAGTTAGTGCTTGGTAGAGTTAGTATGCCAGTTACTCGACCACTATCTCTACTAGTGAAAACCAGGCTTAATGTAGAATACTGTATTTGAAATTTCTGAAAGATTTGTCATAGTTAACTTTTATCCACGAATTAAATAGAAACCAGAAATGAAATAGTATAGTGAGGTCCACGTTATAATGGCAGTGTTTGATTAGCAATGGTATTGCTATCCTTGTCTATCATTCAACAAGCAGATAGCGCTATCTCTCTCTCGCTTTGCTCTGTTGCCAGATCGTCTTTTAACAATGTAGAATTAACAATTAATTATGAAAATATTTCATCTTAATTATGAAAATTCATTATGAAATTATTGCAAAATATAACGTCTTGCTTAATAAAATATAATTGATCATTTTAAACAAGAATGAACAGTTGATATTACATCAATAAATCTGTATCAACAATGTAGAATAATTAATAAACAAAATATTTAATCTTAATTATAAAAATAATTCATGAAATTATTGAAAAATATAATTTCTTGCTTAATAAGTTTAATTGATAATTTTAAACGAGAATGAACAGTTGTTGATATCACATCAATAAAAATGTATCAGCTACCGTCTATAGAAGGCATTGATAAGACAGAGGATTGGCAACGTTGTTATCCTATCTTTCTCCAGTGCCATTATAACGTGGACCTCACTATAGAAGAACAATTAATTTATATATTGAGGCACTTTTTCCATGCTTAGGGTGTGTACACACTGACAGCTGTCTGAGCCGTCCAAGGAGGATATTATGTTTGAATCTTCTCAAGAAGGCTGGTATACATCAGACGCTCTCCAAAAAGTC
The DNA here is from genome assembly GCF_014356525.2 of Nilaparvata lugens. NCBI lineage: Eukaryota > Metazoa > Arthropoda > Insecta > Hemiptera > Delphacidae > Nilaparvata > Nilaparvata lugens. The sequence continues at coordinate 41,583 of NW_024090548.1, forward strand.
TGGTAAACATCAAACGCACTTTGTACAACTCAACCTCAATTTATTTTTGTGCACACACCCTGAATAATTAATTCATATTCTCGTTCCTGCAACATAAATTGAGAACATTAATAAAGTTTTTAACAGGTCACAATACTTTTAATGCAACAATTGAATCGGTCTGAAGAGAAAAGGAATATGTCAAAAATCAGAATTTTTCAGGGGAGAGAAAAAACTGAATACAGATAAAAGTATTGATAATTCCAAGATTGTTTTTTGTCATTAGGGTGCAAACTCTTTTAAGACACCAATTTTTATCCAGTATAAGCACCTATATAAGATTCATCCCTTAAAATTGGGTTTTTTGTTAACTTCCTTTTACTCATGATGATATTATTAATATTATCACTCTTCAACTTTTACAATAACACCTCAACCGAAAGCAATCTAACCTTAAATCAACGCATGAATCAGAGGTAACCTAACAATAGCATAAAAATCACAACTGGGAAACAACTGATTTGCGAATGTTGGGCGTTGAAAGGGAACATGTGTGTCATGACTAGTTCCCTTTCACTCCAGTATAGCAAAATACGATATCTGTTTCTCGTATAAAGAGAATGCTGACATGTTCCCTTTCAACTCCAATCGATGTATCCCACAGTAAACAACTCATTTCAACCATAAAAAAAGAAAAAAATTGACATGTTCCCTTTCTCCTCAGGCCGATTCAATTAAAAAAAATCCAGTCAAACTAGAAATGAATTGGTGAAAACAGGACAAAAGAAAAATGAAGAGGAATATAATAAATTCCTTCTTTTTTGTATTGGACAGTAGTTTGGGTTTACATGTTTGTTATCTCCAAGTTCATGAGAGAAGTAGCCTAGTATAAATACCGGGTATTACAAAAATAATGACCCAATTTTAAAACAGTAATATTTATTTTAAAAAAATACACCAATTTTACATCAAATTACTCACAGAAGTATCAAGTTTATGATGATGTATTATAAGTGTTCTATGTGCCCTCCTTTTGAGGCTCGGACGACATCTAGACGGTAGCCAAATTCATTCCAGACTGTTCGCAAGATGTCTGTCTTCTCGGATTGTAGCTACTGCATCAGTTATCCCGGTTTTTAGCTCCTCAATATCAAACGCTAAAGATCGTGTTTATGTTTCTCCCTTAGCACTTGATATTGAGGAGCTAAAAACCAGGATAACTGATGCAGTAGCTACAATCCGAGAAGATATCTTGCGAACAGTCTGCGATGAATTTGGCTACCGTCTAGATGACGTCTGAGCCTCAAAAGGAGGACAAATAGAACACTTATTATACATCATCAAAAACTTTATACTTCTGTGAGTAATGTGATGTAGAATTGTGTACACAATTTTTTTAGTAATAAATATTACTGTTTAAAATTAGGTCATTCTTTTTGAAACACTCGGTATACTGTACTTCAAAGACATTTATTGCAATAGAAAACCTTACTGGACTTTGCAATTTGAATAAGATTTTTTTCTAAAAAAGTTACATTGCAATCAAGCCTGAAAAGACTATTGATCAATTTTTTAATATGATAATGTGTTGAATTATTAAGATATGTAGTTCTCACCAGGACTACCTCTTCTAGCAACTTCCCCTTAAAATTGACAAATATTAAAAATGAATGAATATACAACTATTGTTTATTGTTTTTGAAGGAACGGATTCAAGGATCCAAAGGTTCAAATAACCGCAAACGTCAACCGAAGCTTATTGTGTTCTCAAGTAGTATGTTAGTCAGGTAAACCAATACCTATGTCCTTTACAAGAACCAGGAGTTTTTCCCTATACTAACATTCCATTCATCACCTGGTTGGAATCCTTGTCGCAATCCAGTGTGATAAGCTTGGCAGTCTCTTCAGACTGATTAGTCCTCGTGACCTACGTGAGTTCCACTCCTGGCCTTCTTCGTAGGTCCTTCCGCTGAGGAAGGGGCGGCCAAGTTGCCTCTGGGGCGCCCGGCCACCCTTGACTCAGCCTTTTGACCCACATTTGTGCCTGGTTTCTCACCCATCACTGGTCTCTTGGATTTTTTCTTTTTACCCCTCCGAAACTTCGCAGGGTCAAAATCCTCACCTCTCCCAAGTAGTTTTGCCTAAATGGCCGCCCTTCTTTGAGCAGTGGTGAGGTTTGGTCTCTCCACCCACAACTCGAGACCTACGTGAGTTCTACTCCTGGCCTTTAAGTAGGTCCTTCCGCTGAGAGAGGGGACGCCAAACTGCCTCTAGGGCGCCCGGCCACCCTCGACTCAGCCTCTAGACCCACATTTGTGCCTGGAGTTTCACTCATCTCTGGTCTCTTGGGTTTTTCTTTCTGCCCCTCCGAAACTGCCCTGATGGGGAAGATCCCGTGGGTTTGAAGACAAGGCAACTTCTGGAGTTGCCTTGAGGTCCATTTTAGTCGCCTCCTACGACAAGCATGGATACTGTGGGTCAATTCTGGTTTTCAACACATTCTTGAGTACGATGATCGACACAAAGCTCCCCCAACCCAAATGGGGCAATATACAACTAAATTATGATCTATCAAAACATAAAACCATGTGAAAACATTAAGCTGCGTTTAAACCAAAGTTATTAACAAAATTTTTAATTTTCCGTCCTTATAGATTCTATTAGATTGAACATAACTTATCATACACATGATGAACATATGTGTTTGCCAAGTTCCGTTCAATCTGATAGAATCTAAAAGGACGGAAATAGACAATTTGTTAATAACTTATGTAGTAAACGCAGCTTTACAGTATGACTAGAAACAAATCCGTCTAAAATAGTACAATTGTATCCTGCATCGACATCACAAAATCTCAAAAGAATTTGACCATTATTTTTATTATAATAATTATTATTCAACGAAAAAACAAATTAAATTCTGTAATCCACCCCGAAAACCTCTGCTACTGCAAATATTGACAACAGGGTAAACAGCTAGATGGAAATTCGATGAGCTCTACTATTCAAAAATTATAATCTTCTACTAATTAATTATAATATTCTATCATTGATGAAGTTGATGCACTTATAATACTTAGGCTTGTGCATGGATATGCATAAAAACAGATAATTATGAGAGATGAATGGACTTATAGTTTCGGGAATATTCTGAACACAGATGGAAATAAATTGGAAGTTGTATTTGTTCAAATGATAAAATTAATTAATTATTAATAATTATAATATTCTGAACGACTGGGGAGTGAGCTTGAAGGATATAAATGGGAGTAAATGTTACTGAACATGAGCGGTCACCCTTCCAATAGAAGTACCAAATGAAAGAGGTAAATAAATAATAATTAAAAAATATGACTTGAGCCAATGTACCTTAAAATACACGTTTTCTAGGTACCTTGAACTGATCTGACCATAATAGCTTAACCATGCTATGCTTTACACATCTACAAAATATATTTTGAACAGGTTTTTTCACATTGATAATTGACTTTTAGTTGAAGAAACATTTAGAATGTAATAACTATGGATTAGTACAGGAGCATAGAAGATGCAAGTAATATAATTACTTTCAATTTTCTACAATGATGGGTTCAAGATGCTAATAGATGAGAATTGCTCTTGCATAAAGCAATTCTGTCATACAATAATAAATTAATGAAAAGCATCTTTTACATGAAAAAGAAGGAAAATCATTAGACAATATAACTGTCTTTACAAAATTATAGAACCATCTTTAACAAGTGAAATTGATAGGCAAGTCATTACAAAAATACTGCCTTCACAATATTAACAATAAAAAGTCCTAATAAAAATTAAAAAAGTAATAGCTATGGATTAGTACAGAAATGAAGCATAGAAGATGCAAGTAATACAATTACTTTTTATTTTCTACAATGATAGGTTCAAGATGCTAATAGATGAGAATTGCTCTATGCAAGATGATATTAGACCATTTTATTTCCGATTTTCAACATTGGGATGATTTCTGAGTGTATCTTAAATTTAGAATATCTCAAGTTACCAATGTACTGAAGGTATATGTTCAGTGGAGAATTAATATGCCAAAAATGCATAATTTAATGAAATTTGGAAGAAAATTAATATCATAAATTTTTTTTAAAATCAGATTTCAACTCTACTAAGGTATGGACTGATATCCTCCTTTCATCAAGCAATTCTGTCATACAAAAATAAATTAATGAAAAGCATCTTTTACATAAAAAGAAGGAAAATCATTAGACAATAACTGTCTTTACAAAATTATAGAAGCATCTTTAACAAGTGAAATTCATAGGCGAGTCATTACAAAAATACTGCCTTTACAAAATTAATAATCTCATACAATTAGCCTATAGGTGGAAAAAAGCATCATTAACAAGTAAAATTGATAGGCAAGTCATTACAAAAATACTGCCTTTACAAAATTAACAATACAAAGTCCTAAAAAAATTAAAAAAGTAATAGCTATGGATTAGTAGAGAATTAATATGCCAAAAATGCATCATTTTAAATAAAATTGGAAAAATATTCATATAAAAATATTTTTTTTTTTAATCAGATTTCAACTCTCCTAAGGTATGGACTGATATCCTCCTTGCATCAAGCAATTCTGTCATACAAAAATAAATTAATGAAAAGCATCTTTTACATAAAAAGAAGGAAAATCATTAGAAGATAACTGTCTTTACAAAATTATAGAAGCATCTTTTACAAATGAAATTGATAGGCAAGTTTTTACAAAAATACTGCCTTTACAAAATTAACAATAAAAAGTCCCAATAAAAATTAAAGATGTAATAACTATAGATTAGTACAAAAATGAAGCATAGAAGATGCAAGTAATACAATTACTTTTCATTTTCTACAATCATAGGTTCAAGATGCTAATAGATGAGAAATGCTCTATGCAAGATGATATTAGACCATTTTAATTTCAATTATCAACATTGTGATGATTTCTGAGTGTATCTTAAATTTTGAATATCACAAGTTACCAATCTACTGAATGAATATATTCGGTAGGAAATTGATGTGCCAAAAATGCATAATTTAATAAAAATTCATATCAGAATATTTTTCAAAAAATCAGATTTCAACTCTACATAGGTATGGACTGAAACCGTTCTTGCATCAAGCAATTCTGTCATACAATAATAAGTTAATGAAAAGCATCTTTTACATAAAAAAGAAGGAAAATCATTAGACAATAACTGTCTTTACAAAATTATAGAATCATCTTTTACAAATGAAATTGATAGGCAAGTTATTACAAAAATACTGCCTTTACAAAATTAACAATAAAAAGTCCTAATAAAAATTAAAAATGTGATAACTATGGATAAGTACAAAAATGAAGCATAAAAGATGCAAGTAATACAATTACTTTCCATTTTCTACAATGATAGGTTCAAGATGCCAATAGATGAGAATTGTTCTATGCAAGATGATATTAGACCATTTCAATTTCAATTATTATCAACATTGGGATTATTTCTGAGTGTATCTTAAATTTAGAATATATCAAGCTACCAATGTACTGAAGCTAAATGTTCAGTAGAGAATTAATTTGTCAAAAATACATCATTTTAAATAAAATTTGGAAGAATATTCATATCAGAATAATTTTTTTTAAATAA
>NW_024090549.1:0-29534 GCF_014356525.2 Nilaparvata lugens
ATGTTCTCTATCACAATTTAATCATAGAATGTTTAAGTGAAAACGTTGGGCGCAAACATTCTGCATGCATGAGACAAATAAATTTATGAAAAGCTTGATAGCTTGAATAGTGATCTGATATTTGTTACACGTTTTTATTCTAAGACATAATATGTCTTAGACTAATTTTTAATGTTTCTTCAATCGGCAGGAAAACTTTGGTTTTTCAAAGTTATCTTACTCCCTTATTTTGGGGTATTTTCAGAAATCAAGATAAATAACCTGCCAAATTTCCTACACGAATACAGTGTAAGTTGTATTATAATAGCTAGAGTACTTACGTACTGTATAGTACAGTACCTGTTCGTTTTTACCGTATAATTATATGATAATAGAAAGCTTTATTAGAAACAGCCATAACTTCCTTGTTTTCGGATATTTTCGAAAACGGGACTTACGCTTTAAAGAATTTGGGGTCGCTGAATCCAAATCCGAAATCAGAAATCTTCTATCTATATTTTTAAGGAAGTTAGACTTTGAGAAAAAAGTGATGAGTCATACTTTGTGGAAACGGCGGCGTAGTTGTTAGATCTTGCCTCTGCTTGCCTCGAGGGGAAAAGACGTGACAAAACGAGGTTCCTGGATAGGAGTCACCATGTGAAAGACACGATTTGACTCAATGTACTTCGACAAAAAAACGAGAACACTGTTCAGTGTTCAAGTTGCACGTCTCCTATCGTGTGAAAGAGGCCTTACAGTGCTTTCAGACAGAGATATTTGGATCGTCATTTTTTCACAAATTTTGAGGATATGCTTCAATTGTACAACAAACAGTAACTGAATGACGTATATTTTTTTCCTATCAAACACTCTGAGATCATTTGTTTTGTTCGAGTGAGTGCTGCTGATGTTTTTAATTCTTTTTTTAGTGACCTTACAAAATAATTATGAATGAACTTTTGCATTGTGAATTATGAATGAACTATGAATGAACAAATTTTAATTGATCTTTGATGTATAAACCATTATATAAATGTCATGTCTATCTACATTTCCATGTAATGATACAAGGAGTATCAAATACATTGTAAAATAAATAAATATTTATTGAACGAGCGTTAGCAAGTTCTCACTTTTTACCCAAGTTCGAAGTTGTTGCCAGTCTGTGGGTTTGTTTGTTTGTTTGTTTGAATGTACTGCAATAACTTTGGAAAGAGTTGATCGATCAGCTTCAAATTTTTAATACTCACTCTTCAAACCTCTTTACAGGTCAAGTACGTTGAACAACAAAATATTTGATTCACCTTTTTCAGGAAATAAAAGTAACATGTCTGCCTTACTATTATCCTCCAATAACATACATGTAATATTAATAATATACAAATCCTGATGGCAGTTTGCTCTGACGTTTGTATTATTAATTCTACGAATTCGAATTTTGATTCTGAATCATTAACCCATATGGAGAAATCTATGAAGTTCTATGGATTCATATGGACCTACAGCTTAAAATTGATAGGAAAACAACTTAATGCTCCTTTTCGAAAGATAATTTGACAGTGGGCTCCACTGGAAAATCCTATTCAAATTTAAAAAAAAAATCTGTAGGTAGCTTCAAAATTTTGGTCTTCATTCTTGGTTCATTGAATCTAACATTTTTCATGGGAAGGTTTTAATAAAAGATTCAAAAATAGAATTTCAAGAGATAAATTAATGGTGGAAAACGCCTTTCAATTTATATCAAACCGTTTCAAAGAATATTCACATTCTAGTGTTGAAGTTTTTGGATATCTGTGATACAGAAATATTGCTCGCCTAGAACAGGATAGATTATTATTCATCACATATTATTCTTATCATTATCGTTCCCTAAAAACCTATGTTAAGCGTTTATAATAGTCGCTGCTGAGAGAGATTTCTGTGATAGATATATAACCGAATAATACTATATAAATACTATATAAGCGTACTATATCCGACTAAACAACGAGAGACCTAAATGAAGGGATTCAAAATATAAAAAAATGAAAAATGGGAATGCGAAAAATATTATAATAATTGAAACTCCAGAACTTATCATTTACTTAAGAGACATTTATGGCATGAATAGTTTTCTGAAAAACATTAATAATTGGCAATAATTATAATTCAGCAATATAACACCAATAGTTTTAATTTTAGATTACTCTCTCCTGGGTTATTGGAATCTGTTTAGGAGATTCCTCAGTGATTGCTGCATCATCTGAGAAAACCCCGTGAAAGTGAGTTCTGTTCGAAATTCATTGAAATCGACCACATCAGTATTTCACTTTTTGTGTAGTTGAGAAGTTGATATTGTGGTAATTATTCATATTGAATGAAAAAGACTGAGAAATTGTAAAAAAACCACAGATTTTTCTTAATCAGATTAATCTGTGGTTTTTTGACAATTTCTTAGTCTTTTTCATTCAACATCAGTATTTACTCATGAATTACCGGTAGCGTATTGTTAATGTATTAAGATTTGAGAAGATAATATGAGAAACTTATTGGTTTTTCTCACAATGATTGTAATGGACGGCTTAATTGCTTTTGAATAATTATAAAAATATCACAGTTTATTGACCGAACGTAGTGAGGTCTATGTTTCAACTCTGATTTTCTTTTGTCTGTCTGTATGTAACGTAAGTACGGCCAAACGCGTTGATAGAATTCGATGAGATTTGGCAGGAATATTCCTTTTTCAACTGCGCGTCAATGTATACACAAGGTTCTTTGAAATTTTGAATTTTAAGGAATCCCTCCATACTCTGATATCACTATTTATCTATATATATATTGTGATGAATTTTTTGAGTAAATCTCATGAAAGGAGAGAATTAACAATAAAAATTATAATTACCCTTATAGAATAGAAGGTTTGCCAAACAAACAGTTAGCACCCGAGCGATAAGGCTCCCTTATCAACAGCTGAGTATAAGATAAGAGTACCGTTTTGTACTAAGCATTTTTTCAAAGAATTATCCAATAAAATTATAATTATTTTGCTATTTAAGTACAAACCATTTGAAGCATTGCATGCACTCCGCACAGCTGGCAGTGGACTGCTTATTATTAAATTACAACTGATGCCACTGGGGAGTTGAGTAAACATGCGCCACTTCACTGGAGAATGAATGAGAATTGATAGTAGTGAAATAATAACCAGGAGGACCAGAGCCTTGTTCCCTTATCATCAGATGAGAGAGCAAGGTTCAAGAATTAAAGTAAAGAGCAGGCATCATTCAATAATAAAACAGATTGAACAATATATAATATTTATTGATGATAATAGTAATAAATTTTAATGAGGGAAACTACCGGGCTTCAATAGTAAAACAATTACAAATATTGAATATATGCCATAGAGGATGGTCAAAAATAGGTATGCTATATAATCCAAAAATATTATTAAGATGGCATTCGGTGCCCAAAATTGAAAATTAATCCAAAGTATCTGTGAACAGAAATACAGTATTGAAAAATAGTATAAAAGTAGTAATATTTATTAGCAAATTGAAAAATCAGTAATGTAAGTAAAATTTGGAATATTTAAACTGTAGGCTATTAATTGATATTGAAAATAAATAACTGAATAATTAGGAATGATTGAATCTGAGAAGTAATTTAATTGATTTGGAAACAATTGAAACTAGAAAAAATTACCTTAAATTAATCAACCAAAATGTCTAAAACTGCTTTGACTTAATGAAGTAAATTATTGAAATGGAAAAGCTTATTAAGCTCAATTATCACCAAAGGATGATACAAAATGAGGCAAATATAAGTTATGTATTAATAAAATACCAGTGAAAATAAGTAGTCTAAATAATAAAAATTATTTAAAATGACTGGCAAAAATCTCTAGGCCAACTATTAGAATAGTTCAAATTCAATGTAATAAATTTGTAGTAGGTCTGAGCAGGTAATTTCAAAATGGCTGGCAAATCTCCAGGCCAGCTATGAGAATAACTATTATTCAAATCGGTAATAGAATAATTCTACTATTCTATTGTAGTAAATAATCTGGTAAATAAGTTGATAAAAGGAACAGATACCGCCTTTCAAGTGTGCTGCCGTCCAATCTCAATGTCCAGAGAAATTTGAATATCAGGAACCAGAGTTGAATAAGGAGATTCAGTGAGACTTGAAATTCAGGAACCAGGGTTTCAGCAAGGATGATGTACCATGGAGAGAATAATGTAGTTTTTAAAGGTGAATAATTGTTCAAAGTTGGAATGTCTCAAAATTTGTAGGCACTGATTACATGAAAAATCGTGATGCACAATGTATGTCAATGCAGGCTAGGCTTGCAAAAATTGAGTCCTAGTATTGTAAGTCCTGATGAAGTGAACCAAATCAATGATTGTATGTCTTGTTGAATGAAGATATGTAAAGTTCTCAAAATAACTGATAATAATAAATATTGCTGGTTCAAATTTCAATGTGTTTGAAATCCGTAATAGGTTAGAGTTCTGACTGAGAATACTTCACCAAACAATGTTGTAGAAACTGGCAAGTAATTGTTGGAAATCACTGAGAAATGAGACACTGCTTATGAATTTCGACTCGAATACATAGGTAATTGTTCAAAAAGATTAGATGAATTAGTTAAAATCAGCTTTGCAGTCGCTGAAGTTCTGAATGAGAATACGTCACCAAACGATGTTGTAGAAATTGGGAAGTAATTGTTGGAAATCACTGAGAAATGAGACGCCACTCATAAATTTCGACTTGAATACGTAGGTAATTGTTCAAAAAGATTAGATGAATTGGTTAAAATCAGCTTTGCTGTCGCTGAAAAAGATGTATCAGGAACAACCAGGAAAAGATGCTGAAGCATAGAACCACTGTGGTAGAACAAATGAGAAGCCATTGCGAAAAAGCGGCAAAGAAAAACACTGCCACACACATCTGAATTCATATTCAGAATTAAGATTACAATCAACAAATCAATGCCAAATGGAGAGGCACTAAAAATACTCAATAATACAAAATCAGACAAGAAATACAACTACAGAATACAATAATGACAAAATTGAGAATAGTTAATAGATTAATGACAATGGCTGTTGGGTTGGTAACAGATGGAGCAGGAAGGCGCTAAATTCAAAATTACTGAAGAATTTGCTCTGAGTTTCAACATAAACCAGGCCAGTTGTGTAATTCAAAGAATTGCACAAAAACAAAATTTAAGAGAATTTGTTGAAACAAGAGGACGAATTATTCAGAATTGTCCTGAGGAAGAGGAGCAATACTTGTGATAGGTATTTTGTAAGTACCTTCAGAAGTGCACACTAAGACCACATGAACCTTTTTATCAGCGCCAGGGAAAGTTTGCGACCAATTTTCCAATTTGTAGGAAGGGTGCCCACATCCTTAAGGAGAACTAGTGTATCAACACTAATATTGTCAGAGACCGAAGTCCATTTTTGCCTTTTTTGCAATGTTACTAGATATTCCTCTGACCAACGATCCCAAATCTTCTGAGTGAGAGAGGAAAGAAGTAGCCAACGTGACAAATAATTAATTTGTATGTTTTGTATTAGATGGTTTGGAGTTGAGTTGTGGCAGCCGAAGCTATAGCACGTGTTTTGTCAGAGCTCCTGGCGTCTTATCAGTTTGTTGTTTTTCGTTGTGAAATAGCTTGAAAACTTGTGATTCTAACCTCTTTCTGTGAATTGACTGTTCATTTTATTGAAATATTACCTATTAATATTTTCAATAACGTTGTTATGAGCAAGAAGATAGAAAAATACTTCACGCCTACGGCTCCATCAACATCTGGGAAGCGTGAACGTCCACAAAGTTCTCCGGAAACACCGACAAGTAAGAAAAAAACTGTTGTATCTGTGAATTCGGGTGAAATAAATAGCAAAGACTTAAAACAATTTCTTGAGGACTTTGAACAACGTATTGTTACTAATTTTAATTCAAAATTTGAGAATTTGGCAACGAAGGCGGATTCAGAAGCAATAAAACAGTCAATAGAAAATTTGTTGGAGGAGAATAGAAAACTGAAACTGCAAGTGAAAAATCTTTCCACCGAGAATAGAGACTTACAAAGACATATGATTGGGATGGAAGATAGAAATCGTCGTAACAATTTAATATTCAAAGGACTTAAATACGATGTGAATGTATCGAATCCGGTTACAGTGGTGAAGAACTTTTGTGTAGAGTATCTTAATGCAAGACCAGACCTGTGGTTGAATAGAGCGCACTCGTTAGGAAACATGAGGAATGGGGGGCCTCTTATAGCTCATTTTCCAGATGACGCTGACATCAATCATTTGATGAAGAACGCTAAAAAGTTGAAGGGGACCAATTTCTTTGTGCACAAAGACTTTTCATTGGAAACTAGGCGCGTGAGATCACGGCTTTTCGCGATAAAAAAAGAAATACTAAGAGTAGTACCTCAGCAACGAGTGATGGTGCAGCACGACCGACTGGTTGTTGGTAATGCAACGTTTCGGTGGGATGAGTATGAAGGACTAAAATTCAGGATACAGAGCGGCGAGGAAAAGCTTCAACAAATATTGGAATGTGATGGAGAAACGGTCAACGAACTACTACGCAGATCAGCATATGCAGTAGGCCAAGAGACGAATGCGGTACAGACGAGTGCAGTACAAACCAGTGCGGTACAGCCCAATAATTAAAATAAAATGATTCTACGGAGAGAGACGAGGAACATTGAGATGTAGCCGTCAGCCAGGTCGTACAGCACCAGTTTAATGTAATTGTATATAATGTAGCGGGGTTAAAGGGTGAGAACTTTTTAGAATTATTTAATTTTTTAAGAGAGTATGAGTGTTTTGTTTTATTGGAAACTTTTATAGAAGAAGGAGAACAATTTATTTTCGATAGGTTTATGCAGGGTTATGTTTTCTCATGGGAATTTGCATTATGAGAGTCTAAATTTGGTAGAGCTAAGAAAGAAATATTATTAGCTATTAGGGACAGGTGGGAGGGAAAAATAAGAATAGAGAATACAAATGGAAGAAACGTTCTATTTATGTTGGAAAAAAAATTGTACATAGTTCCAGTCTATCTGAGTGGAAGTCTGGAGAGTGAGTGGGAATTGGATTACTGTATGTTTTATGATTTTCTGTTCTCTTTTGATGATACAGAAAATATGATTATTGTGGGAGATTTAAATGGGCGAGTTGGAGAAGGGCAGAGCTTACTGACACAAGTCGCGTTCGATAACACAGGCATTGAGTACGAACGCCGGTCTGAAGATACCAGAATCAATAAAAAAGGAAGAAAATTAATAAATCTCTGTGAGGAATTTAATTTCGTTATTTTAAATGGTAGGGTCACGGGGGATGAGTCGGGGGAGTTCACATTTGTTAATAACAGAGGAGCATTGGTTATCGATTTGTGTTGTGTCAGCTTAGATAGTTTGCATTTAATTGAATATTTTGAAGTGAAGGGTGCGAACTTCTCAGATCATTTTCCCATAAGTATATCTATCAAGTGTGAAAGTATAGCAGAAGTTGAAAAAAGCTGTTCAGTACCACTTGCCCCAAAACTTACCTGGAATAGCGCGAATGGAAATAGTTTTGTTGATAAATTAGCAGAGAGGTGTCGGAATGTTTCTCATTTACCAGAAGATATCGATGAGGCATGTACTTTACTGAAGGAACTGATATATGACACCACCAATAACCAATTTCAAGAATGAGCCGAAATTAGTAGATAATAAGTTCAAGAAAAGTATTTGGTACGATCGAGAATGTGAAATGGCTAGGAACACAATGTTTGCTTTATTGAAATTATTTAGAAAAAATAACTCTATCGTAGTTAAGAATGACTATTTAGCGGCTGTGAAAGACTACAAAGAAATATGTAAGAGGAAAAAAGATGTTTATTGGGAGGGAGTAAAAACAAAATTAAAATCAGTTAGAGATTCTAAACATTTTTGGGAACTGGTGCGTGAATTTAAAGGGAAAAACGAGGTGAGAAAAATAGATATAAAACCAGAGGAATGGGTATGTCATTTTAAAGAGCTATACACGCCTATTCGAGTATGTGGACCAACATCGTATGCAGAGCCCCATATTACAGATGAGTTATTGGACGAAGCCTTAGAAATCAACGAAATCAGGTTATCACTAAAAAAGTTACGAAATGGAAAGGCTCCGGGGGAAGATAGAATTTGTGGTGAGTTTTACAAAAAAGCGCCTGTAACATACATACAATTGATGATAATTCTTTTCAATAAGATTTTTGATGTAGGCAAGGCTCCAGAATCATTCAAAAAATCAATAGTCTTCCCATTACACAAAAAAGGAGATACGCGAGATCCGAAAAACTATAGGGTGATATCTTTCACCAACTCAATTTATAAGGTATTTGTAGGGTGTTTACTGAATAGACTAGAGCAGTGGGTAACGCAGAGAAAAATTATTAGAGAAAATCAAGCCGGTTTTAGAAAAGGGTATTCGTCAGTCGATAATATTTATGTTTTGTACAACTTGATAAGATATCATATGTTGGTAAGAAATAAAAAGGTTTACTGTTTCTTTGTGGACTTCAAGGCCGCGTTTGACTCTATTGATCAAGAAGCGTTGTTCTACAGATTATTGGAAATAGGTATTTCAAATAAGTTTGTCCGGGTGTTGAAAGCATTATATGAGAAAGTAACATCCGCTGTATGGTGCAAGAATGGTAATGGTCTTACAGAAAGTATTGAGTTTGAGAGTGGCTTAAAACAGGGGATGTTTAGTATCCCCGATTCTGTTTTCTATCTTTATTCACGATATTTGTGAATACATAGGAGGTGGGCTACGGATGGGAGATACTGAAATAAATGCACTTCTTTATGCTGACGACTTGGTGATATTCACTGATAGTATTCACAAAATGCAGAGAATGATAAATAAATTGATAGATTATTGTTGCCGGTTGAACTTGATATTGAATAGAGATAAATCGAAGATTATCGTCTTTAGAAAGGGGGGGTAGATTAAGCCGGAGTGAGAATTGGAGGTATGGATAAGAACCGATAGAAGTAGTAAACGAGTACAAGTACCTTGGAGTCACTTTCACTTCTACGTTATCTTTGACTAGCCATTTTAAAGATAAAGTATCGATAGCAAAATACGGTATAAATAGTGTATGGAAGAAACTGATTACAAAAAATGAAGTGCCGTTATCAACCAAAAGGCAGGTGTTTAGTTCGGTAAGCAAGGCGACGGTAACATATGCTGCCCAAGTATGGGGGTATCAGCAAAGAGAGGAATTGGAGCGACTGCATAGATTCTTTATTAAGAGACTGTTCTGTTTGCCGGTCAATACACCAAATTATATTTTGTATTTGGAGAGTGAAGAGAATAATATATGGTTGGATACATTAAAATTGAATTGTAGATACATAGCGAAAACGATAAGCCTATCAGAATCTAGATTTATAAGAAAAATAACAATATTGACATCCCAAAGTAAATGCGGTTGGGCTAAGGAATGGAGAATGTTGAGTAGACAATATAATGTGGATTGGATAGACCCTGTAACTCACCCTAATGAATGGCTAGGAAAATGTGAGATTATTATTAATCGAATATGCAACAAATTAATAAAAACTTGGTGGGATTGTGCTGCAAATTCGCAGTTTCATTCCATTTATTATAATCTTAGAATGTGTCATCCAGTAAGACCAGATTATATTAGCGACATACATAGTAGGCATTTTATCAGTCAGATTTTCAAGGTGAGAGGGTCTCTATTACCTCTAAATTTTAGGGTGGGTAGAGATTATGAAAGTTATATTTGCTCACTGTGCAATAGTAGGGAAGTGGAAGACACCCATCACTTCATAGGTAGATGTAAAATCCTAGGTGAATTACGTGCCAAATGGTTTGGATGTTGGGTATTGAATGAGGTGGCAGTTCTCCAATACCTGAATGGTAAAGATTGGAGAATCCTGTTTGGGTATGTAAATGAGGCACATAAGTATCGGGAGTTTTTAGTGTTAGAGTATAATTTCTGAATAAGTACATTTAATAAGTGGGATTTGTCATTATTTTGTGCATTCTGATTAACCGTAATTTTTGTAATCAAGGATTTATAAAATTGAGTTTATGTTCACTTATATGATGTATAATCTATGCTTCTTCAAGTATGTATCTGATAATTTAATTCGTTGCTATAATGTATAAATTAATTGTTAAGTTAATACAACCAACTCTGGCTGACAGCATAAAGCCATGCCTATTGAATTTTTGACTTATTGAATTGTAAATTGTATCCTTTGTTTTGTATAATGAATTCTTTTATCTATCTATCTATCTATTAGATGGTTTGAAAGGTAATGCATTGATAGGTCTACCAATGATGAAGTGACCTGGTGACAAGTAGGACAAATCAGTTGGATCCTCAGTAAGAGGTACAATAGGTCTTGAACAGAGTATGGCCTCAATCTGAGTTGAAATAGTAAATAGCTCTTCCAAATTCAAGATTTGATTTAGCGTTACTACCTTGAAGATATTTTTGAAATTTTTAATGGCATTCTCCCACAGACCGCCAAAATGTGGGGCACGGGGAGGAATGAAATTCCACTGAATGTTGAAGGCAGATGCTTTACACTGAATTTCTTTTTGATTTTGTGCTGATGATAGAAAATCAGATAGCTCCTGTAGCTCATTATTGGCGCCATGAAATGTTGTAGCATTGTCAGAATAGATTGTTTTCGGAATGCCATAACAGGAAGCAAAATGACTAAGTGCAAAAGCTAATGAAAGCTATGGAAGCTTTACTGGAAGCTTCACTGACTACCTCCACATGCACTGCACGAGTCACCATACATATGAATAATGCTAAGTAAGCTTTGACAAAGGTACGTGACCTGGGCCCACCAATACGTATGGATATTGGTCCAGCATAATCCACACCACAATATTGTAAAATGGAAAATCTATGTTTACTCGGACAGCTGGTAATTGCCCCATCAACTGCTCAGCTTTTGTATGAGTGAATCGGAAGCATTTCAAACAAGTGCGCAAGATACTTTTAACAGTATGGTGAGTAGATATGATCATAAATTTTTCTGACGAATAGCAGCCATGGTGCTTTGTACTCCAGCATGAAGCAAGCGCAAATGAGTTGCAATGACTAAAGCTTTAACAAATTTATGTTTCCTTGGCAGTACAATTTGATGTTTATATTCAAAAGGAATTTTGGCATTTTCTAAACGAACTCTTATAGTGCCATCTGAATGGAGAAAAGGTGTTAGATTATTCAATGGGCTTTTTGATGATAATTCTTTATCCTCAGCTAGAAGGTTTAATTCTGTAGAAGAAGTTTCACATTGAACAGCCTTCACAAGTTGAAGTTCAGCATTTGAAAGTTCACCAGTATGACGATTCTCAATTGAACTATGTGAATTGTGAATGAATCGCAGCAGAAAAGCAGTGGAACGAATCATTTTGTGACATTCAGAAAATTTGGATATCATTTGAGATAGAACAGAAATTTGCAGAGTATTAGCATTGGATACTAGAACATTTGAAACATGTGAAACAAGAACATTTGATGAGACTGAGCTCAAAGAAGAACTGGGCATTGTGTAAGCACGATCTGGACGGTGGGAGAAGCCTCCACCAAAATATGTAAGCAATATATGCCTTCACCAAATATGTAAGCGTGGGATAATGAAGAAAAAAACCGTTTTTTTTAGGGCCGTAAACTTAGGGCCATTTCACCTAAGGCGATGATCAATAAGCTCTTGAGGCATACAACCACGTGTTATAATATCAGCGGGGTTATGAGCTGTTCTTACATGATTCCAACAAAATTTTGAGGTAGATTCCTGAATTTCAGTAATATGCACAGCTATGAACATATTTTTCCTTTCAGCAGTTGATGTCAACAATTCACAAACAGTCTTGGAATCTGACCACAAGATAATTTTAGAAAATGTCAAGTTCAGTGAATTGGTAGAAAGGAGGCACAAGTCTAGAAAGGAGTAAGGCAGTGCACAGCTCTAACTTTGGTACAGACAATGCCTTGAGAGGAGCTACACGTGACTTGGAGCATAACAGCTGGGTTTGTATACCACTTTCTTGAATGGAGCATATATAAATACAAGCCCCATAAGCACTGAGACTGGCATCTGAAAAGCCATGAAGTTCGACAATAACATTATTGTCCTTACTAACAACACAATGTGGTATTGATATTTCTGAAATAGCAGGCAATTGTCGAAGTATTGTCAACCATTTACTACTGGGTAATAGATCATCCCAATCGATCTTAGACAGTTACAATTCCTGTAAAAGAATTTTACAAGAGATGACCGCAGGGGAAATTAGTCCAAGTGGGTCGAAAATAGAAGCAATACATGACAAAAACTCTCTTTTTGTGAAAGAGGTTTTATGAATTATTTCATTTATATTAGAAGATATAGATAAATTATCCGACTTAGCATTCCAAATAAGCCCAAGTGCCTTGGTTGCACTATCATTGGCTTCTGAGACTGGCCTAACTGATGAGGTATCAATGAATTCAGATGGAAAAGAATTAATACATTGTCTGAGTTGCTTAGCCATTTCCTCAATTGAAATCCACCTTTTTCAAGAGTAGCTAATAAATTGTGAGATAGATTCTTAGCTTGTTCAACTGAATTAGCACCACAAAGTAAATCGTCCACGTAAAAATCATTTTTAATTGCTCGAGATAATTCAAGATTGTGTTTGCCTCCAACTCAGCCAGTTCAATAAGACATCGTGTGCCTTGGTTGCACTATCATTGGCTTCTGAGACTGGCCTAACTGATGAGGTATCAATGAATTCAGATGGAAAAGAATTAATACATTGTCTGAGTTGCTTAGCCATTTCCTCAATTGAAATCCACCTTTTTCAAGAGTAGCTAATAAATTGTGAGATAGATTCTTAGCTTGTTCAACTGAATTAGCACCACAAAGTAAATCGTCCACGTAAAAATCATTTTTAATTGCTCGAGATAATTCAAGATTGTGTTTGGCCTCCAACTCAGCCAGTTCAATAAGACATCGTGTGCCTTGGTTGCACTATCATTGGCTTCTGAGACTGGCCTAACTGATGAGGTATCAATGAATTCAGATGGAAAAGAATTAATACATTGTCTGAGTTGCTTAGCCATTTCCTCAATTGAAATCCACCTTTTTCAAGAGTAGCTAATAAATTGTGAGATAGATTCTTAGCTTGTTCAACTGAATTAGCACCACAAAGTAAATCGTCCACGGAAAAATCATTTTTAATTGCTCGAGATAATTCAAGATTGTGTTTGGCCTCCAACTCAGCCAGTTCAATAAGACATCGTGTGGACAAAAAGGCTGCAGGGGCAGATACATAAGTGACTGTTTTAAGTTTATATTCTAGCAATGGTTTGGCTGGATCATCACGCCATAGAATATGGTAAAAATCACGGTCAGCTGGGTCAAGCAAAATTTGTCGATACATTTTAGAAATGTCGGCAACAAATGTGATAGGGTAAGTTCCAAAGCACAGAACAATTTGAAATAATTCTTCTTGTACAGCAGGTCCTACATGTAAAACATCATTCAAAGATAATCCACTGCTAGTTTTGGCTGAAGCATCAAAAACTACACATAGTTTTGTAGAAGTTGAAACTGGTTTCAAAACACAATGATGGGGTAGATAATAAACCTCTTGATCTGTTGTAATTTCAGGAGCTTGAATCATGTGATCAAGTTGTGAATATTCATCCATAAATGACACATATTGCGATTTCAATTCTGGATTGGATGACAATCTTTTCTCCAGAGAATGAAAGCATTTGACAGCTTGCCATCTTGAATTGCCTAAGAGATCAAAGGAATCCTTCCTTGGAAGTGAGACCATAAACCTACCATCATCTTGATGGATAGTATGATTTTTATAATGATCTTCTACAAACTTATCCTCAGCAGATAATGGAACAACTCCAGAAACTTCTTCTAGCTTCCACAATTTTTCGAGTTGACTTTGTACACTAGTAGTGATAAAGTTTGAGATGACTTCATCAAAAGATTGTGATGAGGAAGTAGTTTCACAATTTCCAAAAATAATCCAGCCAAGTTTACTATTTTGAAGAATTAATGAGCCAGGATTAGTGGTGATCTGACCAAGAGATAGTATTGAGGCAAAGACTCCAACACCAAGCAGTATATCAATCTTTTTAGATTGATAGAATTGGCTGTAGGCATCACTGAAACAAAAGATTGTTTGAATGATGAAGTACCTGAAGCAACATTGCTATGAACAGTAACAGATTGACTGGAGTTACTATCATGATCCGAGGACAATGATTGTCTGTTGGTTGGAATAAATTGCAATGATGGCAAATTATCGTGTTGACTATTGTCACCTTGATTAGAATTAGACAGAATAGCATTAAAAATGACTTGATCTTTTACTTTAATGGAAGAAAAACTATCATGAAGAAGAGTGTGGTGTCGTTTGTCACACTGATGACAAGTTTTAGTTGAGCATGTGTGATTTGCATTATATGGCTTCAGACAATTGAAGCATAATTTTCTTGATTTTATTGAATCCAGTCAAGCAGATGGCTGCAACTTCAATAAAGCTTCACACTTGAATACAGTGTGTGACTGACCTTGACAGAATAAACATGAAATACTCTGATTCGAATTTTTATTTGAGTCCTCATTATGAGTGATAATTTGGGAAGTTTGAAAATTTGTTCTTGTATTAAATTGACGTGATTGATTACTGTTTTGCTGATAAGTATTTGAATTGCTTTGAGGTTTCTGCAACAGCTTTTGAGCTGGTTGAGAATTGTTGTTTGCAGACATAGCTTCCCAAACCTTACATTGAGTTTCCAGGAATTCCCATAGACTATTCAAGGATGGTATTTTGTTGAAAGAGGAACGTTTTTCCCAATCCCTAAGTGTGGATTGATCAAGATGTGACAATATTTTGTGAAAAAAATCAAATCTTTGATTTCAATACCAAGCTTTAAAGCTTCAAGAGCTTCAATATTAGATTTATTATGATCTATATAAGCCCTGAGTGACTGTGCACAATTCTTTTTAATTGCTGGTGGATTGTCCAATGCGAACACATGACTGGATGCTATTAGACATGGGTTTTCATATCTCTCCTCAAGCAATCGCCAAGCTACCTTGAAATTGTCATCACCAGCTGTAAAATTCTGGATTCGTGCCAATGCTTCACCAGATAATGCTTGCTTGAGATATCAAGTTTCATTGCATCACTTACTGATGGTTGATCAATGATAATACTAGTGAATGAAGTTTTGAATTCTCTCCAAAGTTGGAAGGAACCAGAAAAAACTGGCATAGGAATTTCAGGTAATCTAAATGTTTGGTTGTACAGGTTGAGTGGCAACAGAAGTAGGAACATTAGGGGGTGCATGGTTCTGTTGTTCCTGTTGGTAAGTGTAGCCTTTTGAGTTAGCATTGACTTTGGCTAAAAATGGAATAAAGATTTGAAAAAATCTAAAGTATGTATCATTATCCTCTTCAGAATTATCTACAAGTGTAGCATGATTGGATTTGTATTTAGTAGAGATGCCTTCTACTTCAAGTTTTTATGAGAGACAACTCTTGAAAGGTTGCCTCATCAGTGACTTGATAGTTGTCATACTTGTCAATGAACCAGTCTAGTTGTGTAGACATGGATGCATGAGAAGCTTTGAGCTTGTCAAAAGCTGCTTGCTGCTGACGGTTGGCAGGCATGCTTAGAAATGAATGTATACAACCTTAAATTGCAGGAAGTGCTCTCAGTGTGCAAAAAGCACAGAATGATTGGCAAGTAGTGTTGCTTAGCATTGAGATTGAACAGCTTCACTTGAAATGGGATGACAGCAAGGCTCAGTTTTCTCAGCATGGATAATTATCAATGACTGGAAGCCAGCAATGTGACTGAAAGTTGAAAACAATATGTGAGTATCTATACATAAATACATCCTGGTATTCTATACAGTATACAACTAAATTATCATTGAATTGAATGATGCAGGCATGGGATACAGTTAATTTTGCTTTGAGAATGTTGTCCTGGAGCAATTCTGAATGAATAAATTTCAAATAAAAATTTAAATTTGACAAATCAATTATGCACTGGTAAATCCGGTTCGGAGCAAGACCAAACAATGAAGCATTGCATGCACTCCCACAGCTGGCAGTGAACTGCTTATGATTAAATTACAACTGATGCCACTGGGGAGTTAAGTAAACATGCGCCACTTCACTGGAGAATGAATGAGAATTGACAGTAGTGAAATAATAACCAGGAGGACCAGAGCCTTGTTCCCTTATCATCAGATGAGAGAGCAAGGTTCAAGAATTAAAGTAAAGAGCAGGCATCATTCAATAATAAAACAGATTGAACAATATATAATATTTATTGATGGTAATAGTAATAAATTTTAATGAGGGAAGCTACCGGGCTTCAATAGTAAAACAATTACAAATATTGAATATATGCCATAGAGGATGGTCAAAAATAGGTATGCTATATAATCCAAAAATATTATTAAGATGGCATTTGGTGCCCAAAATTGAAAATTAATCCAAAGTATATGTGAACAGAAAT
This sequence comes from Nilaparvata lugens, assembly GCF_014356525.2. NCBI lineage: Eukaryota > Metazoa > Arthropoda > Insecta > Hemiptera > Delphacidae > Nilaparvata > Nilaparvata lugens. Next base: position 16,563 of record NW_024090549.1, read on the forward strand.
ACAGTATTGAAAAATAGTATAAAAGTAGTAATATTTATTAGCAAATTGAAAAATCAGTAATGTAAGTAAAATTTGGAATATTTAAACTGTAGGCTATTAATTGATATTGAAAATAAATAACTGAATAATTAGGAATGATTGAATCTGAGAAGTAATTTAATTGATTTGGAAACAATTGAAACTAGAAAAAAATACCTTAAATTAATCAACCAAAATGTCTAAAACTGCTTTAACTTAATGAAGTAAATTATTGAAATGGAAAAGCTTATTAAGCTTAATTATCACCAAAGGATAATACAAAATGAGTCAAATATAAGTTATATATTAATATACAAATGCCAGTGGAAATAAGTAGTCTAAATAACAAAAATCATTCAAAAAGACTGGCAAAAATTTCTAGGCCAACTATTAGAATAGTTCAAATTTAATGTAATAAATTTGTAGTAGGTCTGAGCAGGTAATTTCAAAATAGCTGGCAAATCTCCTGGCCAGCTATGAGAATAACTATTATTCAATCGGTAATAGAATTGTAGTAAATAATCAGGTAAGTAAGTCAATAAAAGGAACAGATACCGCCTTTCAAGTGTGCTGCCGTCCAATCTCAATGTCCAGAGAAATTTGAATATCAGGAACCAGAGTTGAATAAGGAGATTCAGTGAGACTTGAAATTCAGGAACCAGTGTTTCAGCAAGGATGATGTACCATGGAGAGAATAATGTAGTTTCTGTTGGGTTGGTAACAAATGGAGCGGGAAGGTGCTAAATTCAAAAATACTGAAGAATTTGCTCTGAGTTTCAACACCATTATTTATGAATTGCTCATTGAACTTTTGGAGGTTACACTTTTGTTAACGATTGATCAGATGTTTTGTAACAGCTCAGACACAGCTGACTGACTCAATATTATCAATGTCATGCCAGGTTTCAATGCAAGCTATAATATTATTTCTAAAATTAAGAACTATTGAAAAATGATAAAGAATTTCAATATAAACAAATAAAAATTATTATTGTTAAAATTATTCTTTACTCACGAAATTACATTATAATGTCGAATGTTGTAGTAACAAACAAGGTCATAGCATGAATAAGAGCTGATAAGAGCAGCAAAATTAATTATGACAGTTTCTAATATAATAAGAATTTTATAGAAATATTAAATTATAAATCATTGTTTCAACTGAGTCACATGGTGAATGAATGAATCTCTTTGGCAAGTCTAAGCCAATCATATGTCATAGAAATGGCACCAAAAGGGATGATCGTTTGGAAGCATCATATATTAATCTGTTATCAGCAAGCAAACTTGCCTTATCATATATGCTAGCGCATGTATTAGTTACTGTATAGGGGAACTGTATATAGAGAATTAAGCAATTTACAAAATTATACAAATTAAGTTATTATTGTAATCAAAGGAATTATATTTTACTCCTTGCCACTGATGTCATGCCTACGTCATAATCATTCTAACAATGGCGAATTTTTATGCAAATTAATTACACAGAGATTCCAAGAAAAAGGTTCTAGCCAAAGGCTTAGAAGAAGGCAGCGCACTTCCCTTTTAAAATCCTCACCATTAAGACCTTGTTAAAAAGTTACCAAAGACCTATTAGTGAAATTTTATTCGATTTTTGTATTTTTTATCTGTGAGCCAATATCTTAGGCTAATTTATCTATTATTTTGTAAAATTATTCATCAATAATTGATTATTCTAGACATTCAAATTTAATTATTCCCCAATTTAATTGGTGAAGGAAATATTTAATTAAAATTCCACACATGCTAAGACTGAAGCCTGGATCAGCCACCAATCATACAAAATTGATTTAAAGGAACCACAACCACCAAGAGGATTCACATGAGTTTTTATGTTTGGGGCCCCAATCTTCACTTCGAAAAAATATAGTGCAGAAAAATATAAAATTTTCTTCATTAAAGTAATGGCCACACCGACAAGCGCTTATAATCATTAAGATCTTAGATATTATTTGGTATAGAATTTATAAGAACTTGTAGTTGATTAACTATCCTCCGCTGCCAGAACCACGACCTTGAGTAATTTTAAAAATCTTTTATAATTTGTTTTCATTATTTTTAAAAAACTGTTAAATTTGTCAATTATAAAGTCTGTTGGATCATGCATGGTATCACTCCAGCACAAGCAAATTTCTAGTTATTTTGTTGATGTTAAACTATTTTTAATCTGTAATCCAAGCTTTAAATCTGCACTGTCAAATTATATATTTTATTATATTATATTTCCACTTTGTCAATTCGTCTTCTGAGTTCGATTATTTCTTAAGCCTGTCAATTATTGTGTCTGACACGTTCTATATTATCAAGAACCAATCAAGTACGATCATTGAAATAATTGATTCAACCTGGATATTGGAACAGATCGAAGTGGATGTAGTGTGTGGGGTCAGATCGAGATTACCTATTCTCTGTCCTTACCTGCTCCTATATCAGCTTTTATCTGTGACCAACCTCGGCTTGGAAGTGAATTTTTCTACTGTATGGCAGATGCAGCTGGAGATAATACAATTTCCTACAATAGAGCATAAAGCCCAACAAGTATATTCCGAAACGATCTCTGGTCCTCAGTACCCTATCTTAATCCTTCGGAACTTATTAGAGATGCAGTCCCGTGGATTATCTACTTCGGGGTTTTTGCTCGACCTGTATGATTTTGTGTGTTGTTTCATCACAGGTGATAGTTTTGAGATCACCGTACTCAGTGTTTAGCGACTGCTACTCTACATCTCAAATTTTATCATCATACAATCAGTCACAAGAAGAATCAAGGGTGAGCGAGTGTTTATGCTTCCTGCGATTCAGATGATTGTATCGAATCTTGTAGTGACTCAGTCAGTCTGGTGTTCACTTAGCATCCACGCATGCATTTTCAAATTCCTAACCTCAATACTAGGGACTCAGTACAAGATTCATTATATGTGTGTCAACTTAACCTTGGCGGCGATAGTAATTCCCTAAGAAGAGCTTCACAATATATATATATATATATAATATATATATATATATATATATATATATATATATATATATAGTATATATAATATTATATATATAAAAAAATTTCCAAAGATACACCCAAAATCCGCGCTTTTTGGCGTTTTCTCAGCTTTATCGAGAACAATTGAACAGAAAATGTTAAAATTCAGTACAGAAGCTCAGCTAGGGTGTAAAAATGTTGTGTTAGAAGGAATTTGCAATAACATCAAAGATACGCTCAAAATTAGCGTTTTTCCAGCATTTTTTTGCTTTTTCTCAGATTTATCGAGAACAAATTAACAGAAAGTGTTCAAATTTACTACAGAAGTTCAGCTGGGGTGTAATAATGTGATGTCTGAAGGAATTTGAAATAACGCCAAAGATACGCCCAGAATCTGTGTTCTTCCAGCGTTTTCTCAGCTCTATCGAGAACAAATGAACAGAAAATGTTCAAATTTACTACAGAAGCTCAGCTGGGGTGTAATAATGTTGTGTCAGAAGGAATTTGAAATACTGTAACACCAAAGATACGCCCATAATTAGCGTTTTTTGCGTTTTCTCAGTTCTTTCATCAAGTAATAAACAGAAAATGTTCAAATTTTGTACAGAGGTTTAGCTGAGGTCTAAAAATTTTGTGATGAGGTGACTTTAATATTTCATCAAAAATACGCCCAAAATCAGCGTTTTTCCGACGTTTTTCTCAGCTTTTCTGCGTTTTCTCAGTACTTTGACTTCCTGATGGAATGAAGCATGCTCAAATGAAAAATGCAGACGAGCGATGCGAGCCTGCTGATCTCCTTTTTGAACTATCCAGTCGGTTAGGCGGATATGGAGAGTGAAGCGAGTTCATTATATATATATATATATATATATATATATATATATATATCATCTACTCTGAAGATAGGATTAATCAGACTGTAGAATAATTCATAATCAATCAGCTGATAAGTGGATTACACAGATGTCTGGAAAAACCATGTCAATTTCTATAAGGTCTACAGTTTCAATCAAAGACCTTAAAGAGATATGCATCTTTAAGGTCTTCGGTTTTAATAACTTGTTTTGCAGTCATCCTATTACATTAAGCAAGCAATTTCTGTATATCTGGTTGATATTTTTATATCTGGTTATCTATGTTCAACGGATCTCGAAAACGGCTCTAACAGTTTTCACGAAATTTGGAACATAGTAGGTTTATGATATAAAAATTTGATTGCACTAGGTCTCAACCCTGGGAAAACTCACTGAAGGACATGAAAAGGATAACAACAATTCATCCTTGGAAAAACAGATGATAATTTTGTTGTCTGTCGAAACAGAAGATGCATGTGTGGGAGAGAGACAGAATATTATTTCCAGCTGTGTAATTAATCACCTAGAAATATTATCTAGAAATTTTAATCGACTTGATCAAAATAATCTGATTTGTTGACATTACATGATAATAATTCTAAACTAGAGTATATCATAATTTTCAAAATTATTCATTATTGACATTTATTTTGTTATTCAATTTGTTTGTAAATAATTTAAATTAGACCTTTTTTGTTTTCAAATTTTTGGTCTGAAATTGAACCTGAATGGAAGTGTATTTAACATTGCCTACTTTTTGGACTATTTATAGTATACAAAAAAATCAATGTATAAATAAAAATTCGTGGGGAATAAACAGTTTTGGGATTTGCCTGTTAGTCCTTCCTCAATCATTTTAAAGAATGTTGTGTTCTGTTTATCAATAGTTTATAAATAACAAGTGAAGCTCGGTGCCCCGATATTGGTACTATTATGTGTGCCCATCATTGTCAATATTCTCACTTTTGAAAAAACTAATTCAATAGTTGATTTAAAATAATCAAATGAACTTAATAATGCTGAAAAAATTATAATATTTTTTATTGTAAAAAAAATTCTCATCAGATAGAAAGATTATCACAGAACTGGATGAATTATATCATACGGAATACAAATTCAACCGTGAACTGAGTTTCTTCTCAAACAGGTGACATTGGATACTTGTGGATGAGAAAACTGCATGAGGTCTACTGTTCACAGAACTACTAAATACATTCTAGTACAATAATTATCTTTTTTCATAATCCAATATCAGGGCACCGAGATTCGCTCGTTATTATTTTATTTATTGATAAACAGAACGAAATGATTGGTGAAGGACTAATAGGCACAGCCCAAAACTGTTTCTTCCCTGAATTTTTATTTTGAGGATGCATTTATATTTACGAATTTCGGGGATGAGATATTTAGATTCTCCACAGATGCACTCGCTCACTCACTTTATTATCCACAGAGGATGAAAATCTCAGCTATTTTCCCAAGGATGAGTGATCCTTTTAATGTCCTTCAGTGAGTTTCACCAGGAATGAGACCTAGTGCAATCGAATTTTTATATCATAAACCTACTATATTCCAAATTTCGTGAAAATCGTTAGAGCCATTTTCAAGATTCGTTGGACATAAATAACCAGATATAAAAATAACCAGATAAATATAAAAATATATACAGAAATCGCTCGCTAAATATAATAGGATTTCTAAGTAGAGTTCATAAGTATTGTAATCTTCCCATACATAATTGAAGCTGATTTCATTCAACTCTATTATACTTATCAAAGTTTTTGTATTCTACTCATTTCCATTGACAACATGCTCACATATCCAATCTTCCAGGAATTCTATCTTATAAATATGCCTCTACATCTCCATATTCCAAGAAAATGGTATTTCTATGTTGAGGAAGCACATACTAAAATCAGCTTATAACAATCAGGTGGTTTTTAGGGAATATGGAAAGATAGACCAATGTCTCAAAGGTCTATTGCTGGTTTTCAAATAAAAGGAAATTCAAAATGAAAAACAATACTAAAAAAATTATTATCTCCAAAATACTTGATGTTCGAGTATATTCACCCTCCAGTTGACTACATTCAACACAGTAGAACATCTATAATTTGTAGCCTACGGGACCAAGCGTTGAATACAAATTTTGGTGGGTGATAAATATATATTATATCAAGCGCTGCAATATCAATATATATTATATATCAGGCTCTGCAATATCATGGCTGATAGAACAAAATACAAAAAAATTGTACCGTATCATAGATACTGATCCCATCATTACCCATAATTAATTCATAATATAGCCTCTATGAATATTAGAAAATATTGTTATAAATATTAATTCGACATACAGTACTTGTAAAAGATTTCAGAGATCAATGCCTGTTCATGAGCGAGTTCTTTAACCCAGGGTGCCTATAGTTATATTATTATACATGAATACATAGAGCTTTCAATGAACTCATAACTGGAGTTATCAGTGTTACAATGGCATATTAGTGTATTTATCTTTATGGGAATACTAATTACAGTGTTTTTGATGGCAAAACTACGAATTATAGAGTTATTGAGAGGTTTCAGTGTACTCACTAATCTTGATAATTTAACTATGAAGTGGAGTTATTTTTGTTTTGTGTCAAGAAATTCACTAATAGCTGTATTATACTAATAGTATAATAGCTGTATTAAATTCACTAATAGCTCAAAATAACTGCAGAAAAGGGAGACAACAGCACAAAATAGGAATGATATATAATGAATTATACAGTTACAAGATAAGTCATCGCCTGATACAACTACGAAGAGAGATAGAAATGAGTGATAGGTTTCAGAAATAAATTGTCAATGGTCTTCTTAAGAATAGCCTACACATGGGGACTCATCAAACAATGACCAGTGTTTGAATAAAACAAGACAGCTCTGCGTAGTACAGTCTGTCCAAGAAGTGTAACCTAACCGTCTTGTTTTGGAAGTGTCAGAGATTCGATGTGTCTGACTTTTTCGTTTCTGTAGGTACGAATGTAAAAGTGTCCGGTTTTGGCGCCTAACGCAAACGCCGATTCCAGACTCTTTCAAAACAGTCTTTCCCTGTCGCTGGCGTAAGGTGTCAATGTATGAGATAGTCGCTGTTCACTCCTGTCAGGTTCTGGGTTTGTCCACAAAGAAGAAGGGACAAACTCTCTGTGGTTTGTTTGGAACAATCCTCTTCTCTGTGGTTTGTCAGAGGACTAAGGTGGCGCGTACCAGTATATTCATACTGAAAGTCGATGAAGCCAACATGTACTGCCATATAACAATATCGTGACGTCAGCATCGGATAGAAAACTTCTATGTAGAGCTTGTAAATCAGATAGATCTTATATTTCTATGTATAATAAACTTCAATAATCTACTTTCATCTAAAATAGACACAATCTGCTATGGAAAACAAAGTCTACAGAGAAGTGATCTTTTCCGATGCTGACGTCACTGATATGGTGATATGGCAGTAGATTTTGGCTTCAGAGGCTAGACTTCCTAGCGTGTCTATTCTATAGCTGGTCTAAGCCTGTGCCTGAGTGCCTGTCTCCTGTCTTGAGCAGTGAACTCTATACTAACTGGAACGGGCTATCCAATGCTAAGCTACAGCCAAAAGTGTGTAAGGCGGAGTAAGTGAGATAGGTCTACCGTGTGGGACTCCCTTCTCTCTCGTACTCATACATTAAAGCAGGTTGTTGCAGCTCTTGAGTACGATTATTCATTTTTAAAGTTGAAAAACTATTAGGGCTATCAGTATTAGATCACAACCTTTTCTCTTAAATATTGTGATGTTTTTGGCGTAAAATGCGTAGAATTGAATAAAAATACAACCGTGAAATGGTGATGTATAATACACAATAATTGTGTGGCATTTGGATGCAAGAATGGGCATGTTAAAGGAAATAAAATACCATTTCACAGTTGAGTCAAACATTTTTAGTCTATTAATTAATTTAAAGAAACCTTTTTGTTTTACATACATTTCCAATATTTTTTTCTATATTGATCAGTTTATTTGACCAAAAATAAAACAACAAATTTGGTTATATTCCTAGTATGCGGTGATAGTTTCTATGCTAATTGAAATTTAGACCTATACTTTATAGCATCTAAAATAAAGAAACATAGTTGAAAAACAATTAATCCTTATTCAAAAAAGAATAAATACAAATGATTAATAATTCTGTGTTATCATCATGAGATGACATAATTTATTTTTGGTACCTACCTACTTTTATTTTGAAAAATATGATATTGTATCAGCCGAATTGTGATTGATTTTTGAAACCTTCCCGTTTCAAATAAATAATCGTTCAAATTACAATATTATAATAATTATTTAGCATATTTTACTGTTTGTTTATCATATGGTCATAATTATAATACAATTAATATAAATGTTTCTTCTTAGATTTCTTTGCATCATTTCTGAAACTCCCACACTTACATGATTTGAAATGTTATCAGAATGCCTATAGTGAGGTCCAAGTTATAATGGCAGTGGATGAATATAGAACAATAGCGATACCGGTTCTCTACATTGATTATTATATTTCTATACCATCAAAAACATAATTGATATTGTTGGGGACCTAGAAAAGGATAGTACCACCGGCTTTGTCGGAAGATAGACAAGCAAAGCAAAACCAAAGTTGATCAAATACTGTCATTATAACGTAGACCTCACTGTAGTATATTGCTATCATTACATATTCCATAATCCTCTGTTATTGAATCATCATGAATCCACATCATTCATTTTATTTACCTACTTTTATTGTAAAAATATGAGATTGTTATCAGCTGAATTGTAATTAATTTTTGAAATCTTTTAATTTCAAATTGTTCATTTTACTCTGGTAATTATGTAGCATATTTTACTGTCTGCTTATCATAGTCATAATATAATAAAATGATTTGAAATTACACCAATGCACACCTACATAATTCTACATTCATAGCCTGCTGTAAGTAGGCCTATATTATTAAATGGGATATTTCCTTAAACAATAAATCATACATCTTTCCTTTAACAAAACAATAAATCATATAACCCAAAAAACAAAAGTTTATCCTATCAAAATAAACATAAGACTGTGTTAATAGTTTCAATTAAACACAGCCCTCCTTTGGACTGTGTACGAACAAAATTCGGGATTTGAATAATAAGGACTATGAGCCTTTTTTTCATTCCCATTCATTTCATGACAGTTTATATTTGTCCTTGTTAAATAAATAAAAATTAATAAATGATACGCTTCTCTGAAATCTGGCCCAAAGTTATTCACTTGCTTGTGAAAAGTTGACAATACCGTACTAAAACTATTGCAGTCACAAATGAAAAAAATCTTTTCTTTATTCATATTCAACCTATTTCATTATTTTGCTCTCAAAGAGTTAACAATGAACTGCTCAATAAAGAAAAATAATGCTTCCATGGAATAAGACATACAATATAGAAATAAAATAGAAATTGAAACTATGCAATGCATTTTTCCATAAGAGCCAATGTGTTACAAAATGACGAATCCCACAACAATGCGGGTTGCCTATCTTTACCAGCTGCCTCATTTTCTTTGTTTTGCTAGTCCATTCCAGTTAGTATAGAGTTCAGTGGTCTTGAGTATCTGGTGAATGTGAACACACGGACGGTTGAGTAGAATGTTGTTCTGCTTTAGTAATTAAATTGCAGTAACTACAATTTATTTCACGAAATTTTTGTGAATTAAGAGTTTTAAATATTCCAATCTATTATACGGTACGTATATTCACCAGCCACAGTATTGTGGTTGCAATATGAAAATATGCTTGGTAAGTTATCACTTCGTGATAAGTTAGTCCATTCTCGTGTTCGTCAAACTTTTGGGCTAAATTCAAGATTGGTTTTTAATTCCATCAATGTTCCATAAATAATATTTCTAAAAATGATGAGTCAAATACATTTATAAGTATTTTTGGCCAAAGTGTACGTTCAGTGCCAAAATACCTGTCATCAAATTTTTGGTTGGGATCGATTTAGTATGTTATTTTGAGCACAAAATCATAAAAATTATACGGCGGTCACTATTGTTTTCAAAATAAACTAAGTTCAAAGAGGCACAATTTCACATGCATTAACCTATAGGTAGCCTAGCAGCCAGAAGTAGCCAAGGTTAGGAAAAGCTTTAGGTTAGAAAAGGTAACTTAGGTTAGAAACTTAGATTAGGAATATCATAATTTGATGATTTCGATAATCAAAATGGCTGCTACTTATAGGTTAAATGCATGTAAAATTGTACTACTTTGAACTTAGTTATTTTATAAACAATAGTGACCGCCGTTTAATTTTTGTGCTCAAAATAACATAGCCTACTAAATCGATCCCAACCAAAAATCTGATGACAGGTATTTTGGCACTGGACGTACACTTACACAGTATTTTTCAATTAATTTATTATGGTAGGTTGAAAAACTATGATTCTAGAACAGCCCAGTAGTATTTTATTTTGTCTGTGGTTTTCATGAGTGGAGGTTAGGTTCACTGTTCAAACCAGACATACTTTATCCTCCTTGGTTCGTTCTTAGGCCTAATATGGAATTGGTAGTTCAAAGTTTAAATGAAACGTTTTTCCTTTCTTTTTGTTTTTTTGAATAGGTCTCTGATAATATATTAAAAATTCGGGAGAAAAATTGTTTTTGTTTGTATTCAGAAACTTAACCTCAAAACTGTTTTTACAGTTTATTTTATTTTATTTTGCTATGCTGCGTTAAGCAATATAAATTTATCAATGAACATAATTTTTCAATCATCGATATTTTCTTTTATAATATTATAAATAATGCGTGTACCGTATAGGTTAGTCTAAAGCTAAATGCTGAAATAGCCCACGTCTTCGGAAGATGAAGCCGTCCTATCTCCTAATGTTGAATCCGAGTTACAAATCTGTCTTTAATTGATGGTTATCCTAGAGATTTTTTTCTTTAAATTAAAAAATAACTAAGCTACGCTGATTTGAATGGAAGCTATCGTACCCGATAGCTAACGTAATAGCTAATGCAATAATAATAGGCCTATGCTAATGTAAAGGTAGGTCTTCGTTTGTGTGAAAACTGCCGACTTTGACGCCAGGCCAATTTGTTGCGTGATATTAATTTTGTCCAAATTTCAAATGTTCTGAGTGTTTTTATTATCTAAAATTATCAAAACATTTTCTTTAATAACATTATTATTGTAATTTAAAAGTAAATCTTGACCGCTCTCTTTGAAACATAATTGAATAGGCTAAAGTATAAGATAGCCTACTCGAGAGAATTTTTTATTTTTGTTGTGAATTTTCTTTCAATTCTTCATTTTAGTATTTTCTATTCTGTTAATATATTTACGTCCGTGCTAACTCAATTTAAATCAAGTTAAGAATATGATAATCTTATCTCCTACCCCCACTGGCGAACAAGAGTCATCTTATGCCAGTGTTTTTTCACTTGTAATCTATTATTACAGTTGCATTATTGTATTTGTCATGCTAGACTATTTGGTTTCTGTATATGTATTTATTAGTGTGAAATAAATTTTAATTTGAAAATAGAACATTCTAGGCTACTTAGATCAATTGGAATCCAGCCGATCTGAGATCCTCCCCTTGTCGTGGTCGAAGACAGCATTTATGCACAAACCTAAACCACCCCTACGATAGCTTTCATTCAGCGTAGCTGAGCTAAGTAAGGACCTCAAGCCTTTCTTCAAATTATAAAATTAATCATTTTTCGCATAACTATCAACAAATTATTGATTAAGACGGATTCAAAGTTTGCATATTTTGTTTGACCATTTAGATTATTTGACAAGATCCAGATCCCCTGTTTAGGTAGGTAGTGGATGCTATTTAACTATCTATCTGAATATAACATTGGGAGATGGGCGGCTACGTCTTCCAAAGACGAATTTCAGCGTAGCGTAGCTAAGAGTGTAAAGACCTCTACTCAGACAATACGCGCTTTATCTATAATATTATAAAGGAAAGAGACAGTCGACGCATGAACGGGATAGGAAATACACTAATGACGCATCATCACGCCTGAACTACTGAAAACTTTAACTTGAAATTTTGCTTAAAGATTCTGAATTTACCCTGGATGGACATTGGCTTATTTTAATTGCCATTAATCAATTAATTCTAATTTAGTAATTGGAACAAATCTATGCAATTTGTGATTCATAAGTATAAAAGCCCAACCAAACAGGGCATTCTCCAAGTGACTCCATTCCCTTAGTTTTTAGCGCGCGCGGTCAAAGGTTGAGGGTTCAAGACTAAGATTTAGCGAGTCTTTTTCTATATCTACACTATATTATATAGGGTTGGTGAAAAGTATAGAAACAGCTGAATATTTCATTTAAAAGGGAAATTTGAAGATAGGTCTGGTTGGGGATCCTATTTGAATAGAAAGAACTACTTTTTTGTCCCATCAAAATTTTGGTCCGCCATCTTGGTGGTACCGCCAATGGAACCGTCATTTTGAAACGAACTTCATTCTTTTAAATTGGAAGGTGGTCATAATTATGATAGATGATTTCGGTACAGAACTTCAAGAGAAAATGAATGATGAAGAACACACATCGATATCTCGAACCGCTCAAAGGTTATTCACATCCAGATATATTAATAAATCATCTATAACTAGTAGTTCTGTGAACAGTAGACCTCGCGCAGTTATAAACCGCAGCCTCCTCTTATACTGTCTGTCCATCAGAGTAAATCCTGTCTGTATGTCGGTGTCGGCTAGATATCGGAGTGAAAACGGCTAATGGCTGTTAGAGTTGGTGTATCAAAAATGCTAACATAAAAAGCTAATCTCCTTCAAGACATACTGGCCACAGGACAGCCCAAGTTCAAAGCAGTGAAAGTTCGAGGGACAATACTATGTTGTTTTAGTTATTAATGCATGCGTATTGCACGCAATCAATAGTTCATTTATTTATTAATTCACAATGGAGACAACGGGTTTCCCCAAAATATCTCCTTAACAAATAAAAATTGTACAGATAGAAATGAAAAAGAAAAATAATGATAAAAATAAAAAAATAATACGAACCTATGCAAT
>NW_024090550.1:0-31334 GCF_014356525.2 Nilaparvata lugens
CAGCAGCAAATCTTCCAAAAACTAGTGTGACAACCTCTTTCACCTACAAAAAGTGTTACAAAACTGTAGTGTGTTCTGTAAAATGTTATTGCGACACGTTTCCTACAATCAAACTTCTATATTATGCATTTATAATATTTCAAACGTTAATTCATTCTTCAAATGTTCATATTTCTTAACATTTATTATGTTTCTATAAGAGAAACTATGGAATATTATAGAAACTTATAGAAGATTAGAAAAATCGATGCAATACAGGTATGACTCATCCAATTCAGGTATTAACGGTTGATATAAGTGAACAGTTCACTCACAACTCAGATTACGTAGTGACAGTGAACTCTATACTAAATAGGCTATGTATCGTTCATGTACTAGACTATAGCCTACTTCAAATTATGGAACAGAACTGCGATGTACTAGAAACTCGAAACGAAGAAGCAGTATTAGGCTACAGTTTAGAATTTAGTTATCAGTAGACTACCTGCCAGCAAAGACAAGAAGATTCTCAGCCAAAAATCCAGTTAGTGGTGTGTTTTGAATTCTTATCTATCCATGCGAATTGGAATCATTGTCTACTTTTCAACTTTTTCTATCCAAAAAGGTTTAGAAGGTCCCTGCATTGTAAATACTGCAGCTATAGTTGAATAGCTTTAGTTATACATACTAGGGATAGTGGGCAGTTGGATGAGTACTTATATATACAGGACAAAACATCTTCTCTCGCTTTCTCTATCACTTCTCTCTCTCTCCTCCCCTCTTGCTTATTCACTCGCTCTCTCTCCCGCTTACTCACTCACTCAATCTCTCACTCACTCACTCACTCTCTCTCTCACACACTCTCACTCTCTCTCTTTCTGTCTCTTTTAATTATTTTTTTTAAATTAATTTTTCATATTTTGTAAAATTTGTTCAATAATTAGCATTACCGTCAATTCATGTATAAGCCAGTAAATATTGACATACATAAATAAATAACTCTAATCTAATCCAATCTCTCTCTTTCTCTCTCTCTCTCACTCTCTCTCTCTCTCTTTCTCTCTCCGACAACTATTTGCTGATACATTTATGTAGTTACATCACAATATAATATTATCGTTATTTAAATTGCATTAAATCTTCATTCTCATTCATTTATTTTTCATACCTTGTCAAATTTGTTGAATAATTAGCAATACTGTCATTTTAATGTAAATAAGTGTATAAGCCAGTGTATATTGTAACATACCTAAGTGCAGAACTAGATTTATTCTAATATAATCAATCTCTCTTTGTCAGTTTGTCAGCCTCGATCAACAAGGAGAATTCAAACCAAAGTCTAGACTTGTTTGACCCTTGCAATAAAAGCTAAATACCCAACAAGCCATATTCGAGCTCGACTCCAACCAAGTATGTCATCCTTGATCAAGAAGTGTTTGCTGATTTCGATTCAAGTAGAAAAATTCAATGGGATTTTGATTAGACTTGAGCGATATTTACATTATCATTCAATATTGTGACAAAGTTATATTGATATTATGTAAATATTGCTAAACAATATTTACTTGGTAAATTATCCAATATTGTATTGATATTATCTGAAAATGTTGAACAATATCTACATGGTATATCATTCAATACTGTGACAATGTTGTATAGATATTATTAAATATTGCTTAGCAATATTTAGGTAACTTTTAATTTAATATTGTAATAATGTTGTATTGATATTATCTCAATATTGCCAAACATTATTTACATGATATATTATTCAATATTGCGACAATGTTGTATAGATATTATTAAATATTGCTGAACAATGTTTACATAATATATGATTTGATATTGCAAAAATATTATGACAATACTGCTACAATATTTTTAACAATGTTGCTGAATGTTGTGGCAATAATGAGACAATATTTTTTTGCTACTTGGGTTAAAACAAGAAAGATGACATCAATAGAAATGCTCTATGATACTTTCATACAAAATGAATTTTCAAAAGGTAGAGTATAGAGTATCCTGAAAGTTACAGTAATATCCACAATAGTCTCCAAGTTATTGAAGGGTTCCCAATACATATGACTCAAACTGTATATATATTCATATATAATATCCCATCTCAAACTCATCTAAATCACATCTCTACTAACTTCAATCCCACTAAATTTTTCTTCTGGAAAAATATATATAAATTACATGGCAGTTTTCAATTTAAATATTATTGTTTTTCACAGTGGATTATAAATTTTTGTTTTCAGGTGCAGTGTGGAACATCAAGTCTACTTGCAGTGCCCCAAATGAAGAAATCCATATAATAATCCAATATTGGTTTTGATTCTCCAAAGACCGTGATGGAGGTCGAGAAAAACGGAGAAATGATCCAGCACCCAATCACATGTAACTAGGCCAAGTGCCAATAAGTAAATTTTTAGAGAATCTCAAACATCCATAATCTTTTTTGTAATAATTTTACAATATACAGACTTTTCATGCATTTAATATTCACTTTCTTTATTTCACACTACAGAGAGACTGTATAATAACACTGTGGCCATTTGTTCTCTCAGCATTTTGATTGCTGGCTAGCTTTTTCAAATCCACCAAACTTTTACCATAATTTAGCCTTCTCAAACAAATGGCCAAATTGTGATTATAGTCTCCTTATTCTATACTAAATAAGCCTCTCTGTTACATACATTTAGTTCATGTTCTATACAGCTAGTGCTTCTACTAAAACAAAACCAATTTTTACTTTCCTTGCCCTATTACCATAGGTAAGGGAAGTATTGCTTTCCAAAAAAAATTAAGGTACCACAATTTATGAATTTCTCTATACGTTTCAAGGTTTCCTGAGTCCAAAAAAGTGGTTTTGGGTATTGGTATGTGTGTATGAGTGTCTGTGTACACGATATCTCATCTCCCAATTAACGGAATACCTTGAAATTTGGAACTTAAGGTCTTTACAATATAAGAATCCGACACGAACTATTTCTATCAAATTTAATTCAAGATGACGACTAAAATGGCAAAAATGTTGTCAAAAACAGGGTTTTCGCGATTTTCTCGTGAACGTCTCCAACGATTCTGATTAAATTCATACCTAAAATAGACATTGTTAAGCTCTATCAACAGCCACAAGTCCCATATCTGTGAAAATTTCAGGAGTTCCGCCTCATCTATGCAAAGTTTGATTTCAGATTCTCAATTATCAGGCTTCAGATACAATTATTTAAACAAAAATTTTCAAGTGGGAAAGATTGATCATAAAAATCTACAATTAATGTTCAGTAACATTTTTTCATAACATTGAAAAAAATAAGCTCGAAATTCGAGAAAATTTGATTATTCAATTGCAAACTGTTGGCAACTGTTGATTCTATATTTATCATTCACTATGAAGAGATAGCAGACATCATGTGTCTCCAGCGTTATTGTCCTGTCACCAGCTGGCTCAGATCTTTGAATAGTAGACTTGAGATGCGCGTGAACACTACCGTCCGGTTATCATTTTTCATAACGGCAAGGAAAGTTGTGTGAGTGCGCCACTCCAGATTTTTTGAAATGTCAATACTGTATCTATTGCAATTTCTATTGGTATTCCAATTACAGTCAACATTTTTGTTTGAATGTATACATAACTTTTGTATATTCAGTTTTTAAAATTAAAAAGTGGTTGGATGTAGTGTGATAAGCAGTTTATAAAAGTGTTTTACTGTAACATGGTAATGAAAAAATATTTATTTCGTATTTCATCATTCAATTAATATATATAATAGTTTTAAGTTCTGTTTCTTACAGACATAAAATAATATTTTTGAGATTTTAGCTATACAATGGCAGAGTATATTAAATTACCATGGTAATTTGGTTGTAACCCAAAAATAATAACTTTTTTATTATCATAATAACTTTTATTATCATAATAACTTTTTATTATCATAATGGTTTTTTTTTGTTATCATAATAACTTTTTTGGATCAAAATTTATTGAAGTAATATGGTTTTTATTGTGTGTTTTTATTTCACCTTACCAATGTACCGCATTGCACGGTAATATTTCTGTTACATGAAATCATATGTAAATAAATGGAAATATGATTTCGTATTTTCATCTCTTTCCAAATGATTTTAAAATATTATCATGTAATTAATAAGGTACCGGTTCAAAAGTATGG
The DNA here is from genome assembly GCF_014356525.2 of Nilaparvata lugens. NCBI lineage: Eukaryota > Metazoa > Arthropoda > Insecta > Hemiptera > Delphacidae > Nilaparvata > Nilaparvata lugens. The sequence goes on from NW_024090550.1 coordinate 4,161, forward strand.
CTAATTCATCGTCTGTTGATAGTTGAAAATAATGGTTACCACGATGTTTTTTCAACTATTATTCAACGTTGAAAATAATGTGGAAACGGCGGACATTTTTTCGTGTTTTCAACGTTAAGGTATTACGTGTTTCTAACTTTATTTTAACGTTTCTGTGCTACCTGGGAAAGAATCGAATGCTTATCTAATGGTTGATTATAATGTTTATCAAAACGTTTATTGAAATGTTGACTGTAATGTTTATCAAAACGTTGATATAATGTTTATCAAAACGTTGATATAACGTTTATTGAAAGTTGACTATAATGTTTATCAAAACGTTGATATAACGTTTATCGAAATGTTGAATACAACGTTTAAATAAATGTTTATAAACGTAAAGGTCAGTACCAAACTAAAGGTTGAATAAACGGTTTATAAAACGTTATGGCCAACAACATACAACGTTGTCTAAACGTTTCAAATGTTTAAGAGATAACGTTTATTAAACGTTTTATAAATATCAGTGTGCTGTGTGGGATTGTTTGGAATATGTTTAATTATAAGTAAACTTTTGTTCCATTTCTGATAGGAGCTGTGGTGATAAAATTTTCCAACACAAAAGAAAAAGACATGGAAGCAGTAATCAAAGACTGGTTGAAGTCTTCAAAAATTCTGTTTACCAGCAAAGAGAAATCTAAGTGAGTCTCAATTTTTATTTTTTAAAACAGAATATGAAGTCAAACAATTCCTTTCTATGGGTGATGCCCACATGAGCTGTAGGCGTGTGCTAATCATTAATAGTTAGGTATTATACAGAGTGAGTCATATGTATGGGAACCTTTCAATAAATTAGAGAGTGTTGTAGATATAATACTGTAACTTTCAGGATATGTTACTGGTCAAATAATCTTACTTTTGACGTACAACTGAATTTCAACCCCTTCATAAGGGGTTGACTAGGTTCAGAATGAACTATATGGTGACTTGAGAGTTGTAACTCGAATATTTTTAATGTAAACGCCCATTGTGTGGTACATTATTTCAAAGGGCTTTTTAAAACAAGAAAGATAACATCAATGAAACTTGAATCAGAAACGGTGGCTGATTGAAGGTACAGTTTGTAAAGAAATGAGGGGTTGTAATTCGAATATCTCTAATGTAAACACCCATTATGTGATACACAATTATAAAGGCCTTTTTAAAACTAGAAAGATGAAATCAATAAAAATCTTCTATATGATACTTTTATCCAAAATGGCGGCTGATTGAATTTCATCAATTATTTCTTTAAAAACTAAAACTTCAATCAGCCGCCATTTTGGATAAAAGTATCATAGACGATTTTTATTGATGTCATATTTCTCGTTTTGAGAAGGCTTCAAAGATGATGTATCACACAATGGGTATTTACATTCAAAATCTTTGAGTTACAACCCCCAAGTCACACCCTTATGAGAGGTTGAAATTCAGTTGTATGTCAAAAGGTGGAGTATTCAACCAATAACTTATCCTAAAAGTTACAGTATTATACCTACAACAGTCCCCAACTTATTGAAGGGTTGAAGACTGTGATGTTTTGAAAATAAATTCAATTTTAATATAATTATTGTTGTTTCTTCATTTTATTAAAGCAAAAATCTCCCTATTGGTCATCCAGACATTTATGGTTTTTTCCCAATGGATGAAGCAAAGCTATAGTGAGGTCCACGTTATAATGGCAGTGTAGGAAGATAGGAAAAAAGGGTTGCCAGATCTCAGTCTTGCCATCCAAACAGTTGATACTGGTATATCTGATGAATTTAACTGTTCATTATTGTTGAAAATAGTTAATCATATTTTATTTGTCAAGAAAATATATTTATCAAAGATGTGATAATAGATTTTCATGATTGAGATTGAATATTTTGTCAATTAGTTGAATTTCTACAGTTGATAAACGATGTGGCAGCATTGCAATGCATGAAAGAGATAGCGTCATCTGCTTTGTTGAACGATAGACAAGGATAGCAACACCATTGCAAAAAACACACTGCCATTATAACGTGGACCTCACAATAATACAAGCAAATGGCTGATACAAAGTCCAAAAGCTGAAAAGAGAAGCTTACATGAAAAATATTTGAAATTTTTTGTCAGTTGTTGAATGATTACAAATCAAAATGAGCTTTCTTTTTGTAATTATAGTGTCCAGCTGTTAGATTGCATATATATCACCTACTAGGAAAAATCCATTTGTCTGAATAGGACTTGATGGTTCAATTAAATTTCTATTCAGTTTTGTGTAAAATTATTGTAAAGTTAGGGTAGAGAATTCACTTCACATTATATTGTGGTTATTCAAAAGTTTCATAAGATTTATAGTTTTTCAATGTAAAAATGAAGAATTGGAAAGGTTATTTATTCAGAATTATGAAGGTAATCCTTCTCTATCTTTTCACAATAAAATATTGTAAAGATGTATTTTAAAAAAACGTTATTTTAATGTGGATTTTTGGAAATTTTCATGGGAAAGAAATGACCAAATGTGAGACAAGAAATGTAGAAAAAAAACGTTTTATTCATGTTCTTTTCTGAGAGTTTTTACATGTTCAGTATAACGTGAAAATGTAAAAACCCAAAAAAAAACGTTATTATCAAGATTCAGTTTCACATACTTTTTACGTGAAAAGTTGGAACATTTCCTCCTTTTTTCATGTGAAAAAATGGTGTTTTCTCGACTTTTCCACCAGAATATGACGTTGTAATGTTAAACTGTGAGGACATAATTTCCTTGTGAAAAAAAACGCTCTTATGTTATCTTGGACTTTCCTTTCATGAGAGGGAGAGTCATGCATATTTGAATACATTTTTAGGTTATTGAATAAATTTGCTAGCAGGTTAATTCAGGAAATAAAATCCTTATTTTCTGATATTTCAAGATTTTATACTTTGAGCTGATATTTGCTCTAGAAATGTTCAAACACCGGATCCTGGAGGAAAATCTGAATGCTTCAAAAATTGAGATTGAATTGAGGTGCAGTAACATAAACCGGTATGTAGCTCAGAAAATTGCTACTTTAAACAGGAAGAGAATAAAGTAATCTGGAGCACCACAATAAGGACCTTTCTTCATAGATAAATGACATGCATATGAGTTATTTTAAAAACAACTTTTCACATTATCTATGTCTCAACTATTTACATTCCTTAATTTTTCATCAATATGTCAATAGACATCTATTCATTGAATCCAATTTACTTACATTGATTATGGGTAATTAAACAGGTATACTCCCTTGTCGGATGCTAGTTGCAGCTGGGTTAGAATATTATAATCCTTGCAAATGTTATCTTCATCCTAAGCTGCTCTCCTAGATTTAAAAGACGATTTTTTCTATAAAAGGGGCAGGCTACTTATGGATGGCTATTGATCTGTATTGATATCAATACAGCTGGTTATGTTGATATCCATGGATATGTATTGATTTGTATTGATATCATTAGGTATTTGGGCCAATACACATCAATACATATCCATGGAAATGTATTGATGTGTATTGATATCAATACAGCTGGTTATGTATCGATATCCATGGATTAGTATTGATATCAATAGGTATTGGGGCCAATACACATCAATACATATCCATGGAAATGTATTGATGTGTATTGATATCTATGGATTTGTATTGATTTGTATTGATATCAATAGGAATTTGGGCCAATACACATCAATACATATCCATGGATACCTATTGATGTGTATTGGCCCAAATACCTATTGATATCAATACATTTTTTTTATTGATCTCTATTGATCACTTCCACTTGGGAATGTTGATCCTTGAGTTGTCCTTAAGCGCACCTGTCCACTAGGAAATACTGAAATGGAGTGCATCTAACGGTGATTCTCATAGAACATAATCTAATGAACTCAAGTCATTGTGCAAAATATCAATGTGAGGACGATGTAGCTGGTGATGATGGTTGAAGCTGAAAATTAGGTGTTTTTCACAATACAAGAAGCATTGTTGTCAGGTGTACATGGGAATCTATATAAGATAGAGCGCTCTACCTGATCTCAGATTGTAGAGCACAAAAATACGCTCAGAGGGATTTCGAATTATACATCTAAATGGTAACAATCGGAAGATAATGTTGACCAAAAACTGAAAATCATCAAAATTGATTTTTTCTTCAAATTTCAATCATTTTTGAAAAATTATAACTCAGTACTCATTGGAGATAGAGAGTTCCGAATGATCTCATTTTACTTAGAATTTCATTTCCCTTTAAAAAAAGGCAAGAGCAAAGTTTTCTGTCCGATCACAAGATTTGGCAGAAATAGCTGAAAACTGGAAAATGAGCCGAAAATACGAGGTTTTTAGGCCACTCTGTATCTAGCAAAAGGTAATTTTGCATGAAGAAATTGGTTCTGGACTTCTCTTATGTACCCAATAATATATTAGAAAATCAGAACTGCAATATAAATTGCAAGCACTCCCCCTTTTTTATGTCTGTATTGACTGGACTATTACTGAAATGAGTCATATTCTTGATGAATCGATAAGCAACTAGACTACATGATATAGCTCAAATACTCTAGTTATAAATGAGGAGCTTTAAAGAATCTCAACGTTCTAGACTGAATATTAATTGGATGAACTTGGCTAGGCTTCCTCTTCAATATTCGATCGATATTCATTACATTTTTCCAAATAAAGTGTTGTCTTCTAAAGGAGTGATGACTGAAAGAATGATAAGTTCATGAGCAGAACAGAAATTATTGATGACTATCATTTGTTATTATAATTTTCACCATTCATATATTGTGCTAGAATACTAACAGAAATATGAGCATTGTTAAATCTGGCATTTGCAGTCACCACTTGTTTTGGTCGCCGCCTCTTGGAGCGCTGGTGCTTGTGTGTCACCACTTGTTTTGGTTGCTGCCGCTTGGAGCGCTGGTGCTTGTGTTCACAGTTGCCCTGGCTGTCGATTTTGATAGTTTTAATTTTTATTCGTCAAGTTTGTCATTTCAATCGATTTATCAATTTGATTTATCATACTCAGTTCAGCATTAGTCCTATTTTAGCCTATTTTAGCATTATTCATCTATATTTGCCATTTTTTCTGCTGGTGGGTTCATTGTTTCACACAGTTGGTACACTGCCTTGTAGGCTGAGTTCCTCCTGCTCCTGTCGATGGAATGGCTGAAGATAGTGTATTTCCAAGTTTCAAATTTATCCTTTTTAATCTAAAAGTGACAAATTCGCATTGAAAATGTGTCTCATCGATTCATAAATATCTATTCTCCATGTGGTATTCTAGTTTTCAACGTTCATCATTATTTGTGTCAAAAAACTTTTAAGTAACCAAACTACATTACTCGCACACAATGTGCTTTGTCCCTCAACTTCGAATTTTGACATTTATCAAATTTGTGCTTCTAATTCTGAAGAACTGTTGATCCAACAATGATAATATCCACAATGAACTATTTTTACTAGAAGAAAGCTCGGAAGAACTTATTTTCTGTATTCAATTCTAGCTGCAGCTGTGCTATGTGGGTGTGTCCAAATGATACATGTTAGGTTATTTGTTTCATCATGAACTTTATTTGCAATCTCTCACTTGCAAGAACATTTTTTGTCAGCAACTGACAATTTTCAATCATCAAGAAAATATATAGTTCCATTACACTCAATGCATTAAAAACATTACTTATGCATCAGACATTTCTGCATTGAACTAGTTACTAAGCAAGGTTACAATTTATCCTGCATCTACGATTTGAAGAAGCTTGTCCATGACAATTCTTCTTGGAATTACATCAACCCTTGTAATTTCCTCTCATCATTTGAAATCTACACCATTGTGATTTCTTTTCTCAGTGACTATTGCACACTATTTTGGCCACCAGTTGCCACCTCATTGTAACCTAGAACTGTTCATGTTTGAAATTGCTTTATTGGGTTGCAGCTATCAATCTACTTGTATGCTGCTAAGTTACATTGCGCCTGCAATGTGTACACCTTCATTGAACTATCATCATCACCATTGTGGTTTATCAGAATTTTTGTGTGCTTCGATCATATCACCACAACAATTCACATTTGTGATCTACTCACTTACCTGGAGTTACTAGTTTTCTCTAACAACATCTTGTCCATGCACAAGCCTATGCATTATCGCCCAACACCTGCCGTGATGACATCTGTAATCATCATCCTACCGACTTGGATTCAATTCTATCTCCATTTGTAACAAACCTACTGAGTTGTAGCGCTTAGTACAGCGCCTTTGTTACCATCATTACCTGCTGCTGGTCACACTTGGAGTGGATTCAACTTCTGCACGGCTCCCTGCTGTCTCACTGCCAGTCTGTCTGAAGATTCAGTGCAGTTCGCCGCCGACGCCGCCCTGCTAATTGGTTCCATGGCTCCCTGCCATCCTGTTGCCGGTTCTGTCCGGCTATCTGGTCCAATTCAACGCTGACGCCTACCTGGTGTCCAGCCCATGGGCATCGCAGACCTTCCAGAAATCCTACTGGTTTTCTTTAAGCCAGCTGGTGAAGACATCTAATCTCTTAGTTAAGTATTTTGTTCCATGCTTCTGTGCATCGATTCATTGTTCAAACCATTTTCATTTACATTTGTTTTTAGAAACATTTATGAATTACATTTTTTTTTATTTACTTTTTGAAGTCGTATATTTAAAGTTAGACTTTTCCGCAGTCCCAATTATTCGTTGTGGTTCCTTTTCAATTTCTCTTGTCTTGCGGAAGACTTTCAATATTTGTTTGTTTATGCAACAGCTGGAATTTCATTAATTACTTGATTTTTGTGACTAGGAGTTCTACAATAAATTCAAAACAATTGTATTTTGAAGATTCTGAATTCTCTTTTTATTTGTCAACATAATTGTCCGACTGTGTGGACCCACCATTGTATGTACATGCTTTACTATTCTAAGGTAATAAAACAAACCAAATTACACTTTTTAGAAGGTCTGTTATGTATTCATGATCATTATAATATTCTTTATGATTCTAATCCTTGTATGTCATTTAGCCTACCTGTTCCAAGATGGTACTATAAATTCATATATTCAATTCCAACTACAGCTGATCAATAACTCTCTCAAATATCACTCCTTTTTTGCTTACCAGAGTCTTTTATGAGGACAGTTTGGGTGGTCTCATTGAGAGTTGCAATTCAGATCTTGACGACTCTTAGTGTCACAATCATTGCAGTCCGCTTAGAAAATTGGAGGTTACGCTTTACTCAAGCATTATAGATTACAACTATATACTTCATTGAGTTCAAAAATATTTCAAAGAGTCCAAAGTTTTGTGACAGGAACACATAGGAAGAATAATATAGTGATTCTAGTTATTTTTCTCGAAGAGCCCTTTTAATATTTTGTGAGAATAAAAGTTGCACATTATGAACATTGTCTTTTATCGATAGATTACCAATACATTTGAGTGCTTCAAATAATTCCATGTCTCATACAATACATACCATTAATATTTTATGTAGCATTGTGAAACAAGATGAGAGGGGGTACAAGATTATATGTCAATTTTAATATAATAAAGAACTTGTTCCAATTGGATAAAATACTTTTCCATAATTTTATATCAGTTTTGATCAAAATAGATCATCAAATTATAAGATTTTATTAGTGATGATGTGAAGATTGAGAATGTATCTGCTACGAAGGGCCGGTTTCCGAGCTTGGGATTTAGCCAAGTCCTAGACTTCAAACAGCTGGAGTCAGAAAATTGGTTTTCCGAAACGGGGCATAGTCGCAGTCATTGTCATAGTCAAGTTTGAATTAAATTCCGAAAAACTAGAAAATGGAACACAAAATAAAATAAAGAGAAAATAGTGTAAATTTTCAGCTATTTTGAATTATTTAGGTATGTCTAATTTCGTCAAGGAAAAACGTTTCCAATTTATAGAAATGAGAGAATAAAAACTATGGTTACTGTTATAAAAGCTGCGACTATGCCCTGTTTTGGAAATCCGATTTTCTGACTCCAGCTGTTTAAAGACTTAGCTAAATCCCGAGCTTGGAAACCAGCCCTAATTCGTGATAATCATAGAAAGGAATGATCACTACCGTATCACAAGATTTTAAGCTGCGTTTGCACCTAAGTTATCAACAACATGTTAATAAATTAATCCTTATAAATGTTATTAGATTGAACATAACCTATCATATACATGATTTTCTATGACTTTTTCATAATCGTTCCACTGTAATGAAAATTACACTTCACACCTCAAAATCACGGAATAAAAGGGGTACAAAGATATTTTTCAATTGGGAAGGAAAGAAAAGTATCCATTTTTCCTATTGGTAATGATTAATACTCGAATTTCAGTTCTAGTGGCCTAACCCTTTCTATCCCAGTGTTGTTCCTGAACAACATGATTTTCTATGATGTCTATTGGATCAGTGATTGAATGAATCTGCCATCTACTGGCCTTGTTTGAAAGCTACATTAGTCTAGTTTAGTATTATACCACTAGAGAGCACTCAAATGCAGTCTAATTTCTGAAAAAGCAGCTGTCATATCCAATTGTACCAACACTTCAATGTGACAATTTTCTTCGGTTTTTATAAAATTCTAAAGAACTGAAAATAGGAATAAAAAATATCCATATAATTGTTCATTATTTCATGATGAAATATCAGTCATAGAAATAGAAACTTGAACAAAAACATCATTTATATTCAAAATTTTATGTCTGTTGTTTTAGAACATTGGGCCGTTAGAGGAGTCACATGTGAGGAGACTTTGAGGTTATGTTATTGTGTTTCTCTCAGTTTTCAAACACGTTCATGGAGTTATTGTTTATTGAATTATTGTGGATGATTGTTTTTCGTTATAATGTACAAAATCTTGGATAATGAAGATTTAGACAAACTCATGAATCTTCCTGAAGATGAGTTGAATAGTTTTCTAGAAATCAAGATACCGGACAGTAATATTATTGCTGATCCTCTAGAATATACAGGTAAGATTCTCTCCAATTCATTTTCAAAAGTCTGTTTTACCTGTGCAATCTAAATCATTACCTGAGTCAGCAGTCCTGTATTACAGGACTCATTGGTATGAAAGCAAAGCTACGTTTACACTATATGTAGCTGTACACTATAGTACATCATACATTACATTATAGTAGTGTACACTATATGTAGCTGGGGAGCTATATGAAATTTAAGCTACATATATGGCTCTGCTATAAGGAGATCTATGCAAATTTCATGTAGCAGAGCTAGATGTAGCTCTGCTATAATTAATAACTTTGATGCCATTACTTGTAGCAGAGCTACATATAGTTTGGAATAAACTACTATTCACTGCTCAGTTATCCCAACCAGATGCCAAAGAAGAATGTAGTTCTTGCAGCAGCTACTGCTTTCGGCGAAGCTACTGTGATGCTGTAAATCTTGGATAACTCATTTTCTGCTATATAGCTGAGAAAATAGGCTCAACTGCTATATAGCATATCTCCAAAGTCACTTTTTGAACTTGTAGCAGAGCTTTATAGCTGAGCTACATAGTGTGACTACATAGTGTAACCTAGCTTCCATATTCCCCTTTTTCTCCAGACACTGGAAGAAATATTGGGCACGAACATGGGTATTTTGAAAAAAAAACAAGGACGTTGCAAGCTGTGTAAGACTGGGTACACCAAGGTGTATTGCACAAAATGTGGAGTACATCTTTGCTCAGTCCCAAACAGAATGTGCTTCAATGATTACCATAGATAAAATGAAAAAATCTAATAGGCTACAAGGAACAACTTGTTCTACAAAAATAGTAAATATGATAAAGTAGTAGATGTAGTAAAGTAGTAAATTTATAATATGATAAACCCCAATTTTTAGTTTTTAGTTTGTTTCATATTATGTAAGTATGTATCAGTTAATTATAAACATAATAAATAAGTTAGTAACCAAAATATAGTTTTAAAAAAGTAGCAAATTTATGATATTTAGAACCTTTTTTTCAGTTTCAATTTCACGTTTTTATATTATGTAAATATGTATCAGTTATGAATATAATAAATAAGTTAGTCACCAAAATCTGGTTCTGTGTATCACATTTTTGAGAATCCATTTTACTACTCTTGAGAATTTATTATATGACTTTCATTGTTATAATATTGAAATCAAGAAAAAATTATTGATTAGGAATGATTCCATAATGAAATTATTCACCTTTCCTTGAATAAAGCATGATGAAAGTACCATTGATTTTTCTAATGCAAAACCAAAATTTTTTACTAGACATATTTGAAATGACCCAAATGTCCCAATGTTGTTTTAAAACAACATACCCCTGGGGGCCCCTGGAGGGTGAGAAAAATTTTATAAAAATCATTTTCTCATTTTCAAGAGTGTTTTGAAACATAAAAACACCAGAATAATTTTTTCATCTTGTTTTTTCATAAATTGGGATAGAAAGGGCTAAACAACAGCATTTCTATTTTGTATCGTTCTAATTGGTTCAAATGATAAGCTGCAGATTACAGACAATGGATATAATCACTTCTGTATCACATGACTTGATACAAAACTTCCAAACTCAAATAAATTTTGATGAGGAGGGGTACAAACATTTTTCTTGTTTGTAAAAAAGGTACAAAAATCCAGCTTCCATTTGGTATGGGTTTTATGACATTTTGCTCAAGTCAGGGTCCCGCCCCCGACTTTTCAGTCGCTTGTACCCCAAAATGGGGGGTGGTACAAAAAGTTTTTTTGGTGGTACAGAATGGTACAAGAATCAGAGAACACAATGGTATAATTTTCGTTCAAATCTGAGCAGGTCGAGGATGGGCATTAACCTGTACCCTGACTTTTGAAATGCAATTTTTTCAAAATAGGGAGGGGTACAAAAATTTTTCTTGGTGGTACAAAAATGGTACAAAAATATGGTCTAGTTTTTTCCGAATTTGAGAAAGTCGGTGACCAGGTTTATGCTGCTGGATTGCATTATATCACCTACTAGGAAAAAATCCATTATTTTGTCCGAATATGACTTTATAGTTGAATTCAATTTTTATTGAGTTTTGTGTAGAATTTTTGTAAAGTTAGGGTTGGGAATTCACTTCACATTATATTGTGGTTATTCAAAGGTTTTATGAGATTAACAGTTTCTAATGTGAAAATGGAGAATTGAAAAGGGTTTTTATTCATAATTATGAAAGTAATCCTTCTCCATCTTTTCACAATAAAATATTATGGAATGTATTCCAAGAAACGTTATTTTCATGTGAGTTTTTATTAATTTCCATGTGAAAAAAATGACAAAATGTGGGACAATAAGAGAAAACGTTCTATTCATGTTCTTTTCTGAGAGTTTTTACGTGCTGAGTATAACGTGAAAATGTAAAAACAGAAAAAAATGTTAATTTCAAGTTTCAGGTTCACGTACTTTTCACGTGAAAAGTTGGAACTTCCTTACCTTTTCTCACGTGAAAAAATGGGGTTTTCTCGAGTTTTTTCATGTAAAAAAAAACGCTTTTGTGTTATTTTGGACTTTCCTTTCACTAGAGGGAGATTCATGTATATTTAGATACTTTTTTTGGTTATTGAATAAATTTGATATCAGATTAATTCAGGAAATAAAATCCTCATTTTATTATTTGTTGAGATTCTATGCTTTGAACTGTTATTTGTTCTAGAAATGTTCAAACATCGGATCCTGGGGGAATATCTGAATGCTTCAAAAATTGAAATTGAATTGAGGTGCAGTAACATAAACTAGTTTGTAGCTCAAAAAATTGCTACTTTAGACAGGAAGAGATTAGAGTATTCTGGAGCACCACAATAAGGACCTTTCTTCATAGATAAATGAAATGCATATAAGTTATTAATAAACAACTTTTACATTATTCATGTCTCAACTATTTACAATCCTTAATCATCAATATGTCAATAGACATCTATTCACTGAATCCAATTTACTTATATTGATTATAGATAATTAAACAGGTATACCCCCTTGTCTGATGCTTGTCGCAGCTGGGTTAGAATATTCTAATCCTTGAAAATGTTATCTCCATCCTAAGCTGCTCTCCTATATTAAAAAAAGGATTTTTCCTATAAAGGGGACAGGCTGCTTATAGATGGCTATTGATCTGTATTGATATAAATACAGCTGGCTATGTATTGATATCCTTGGATACCTATTGATGTGTATTGGCCCAAATACCTATTGATGTCAATACATTTTTTTTATTGATCACTTCCACTGGGGTTCACGTTATATCTATTTATAGATGTATGTGTGTTTGATATTGAATTTGAATTCTAATAAGCTGTGTTGAATTAGAATTGGAATATGACGTTGTCTGTAACTATGATGAGTTGAATAGCGATGAAATTATATTTATTTATTTTTATTCTAGGTACATTGGAAGAGGCTGTGGTTCATGATTGCACAATGTTCACTGTTCACAGAATCAATTCAATTCAAGAAGCTATCAGTTGTATTCGAGAGAATAGTCATTTGTGATTAATACTTCTCTCAAATACAATTCACTATTCTCAATTACAAGTGATTACGTCTCAAATAGAATTGACTGTTCTCATCCACATTTTACATTTCCTCAAATACAAATGACTTTTCTTATCGAAAATAAATTGATACTTCTCAAATACAATAATTATTATAAGAAAAGGTGTAGTTCGTCTTAGTGAATCCTGAACCTCATATACACTGTGTCCCAAGAAGAGGGTCACCCATTCAATTCAATATAACAAACCCATTCATGCACCAAACTTTTAAAAATTTTACACAGTTTACAAAGTAGGTTCCCTAACCTTCATAGAAACAAAATGGCGGCATATTGAAGATTTTACTAATTTATTAAGATTATTATAGTTGGAGAGCTGAAATATTTCTAGAACCTACTTTGTAAACTGCGTGAATTTAAAATTATTCAATTTCCCAGAATTTTAAATTACAATGAATTGGTAAAATTTTCAATATGCCGCTATTTTGTTTCTACGAAGGTTAGGGAGCTGAAATTTTCCAGAATATTTTGAAAACTTCTTTGTAAAATGTGTAGAATTGAAAAAGTTGGGTGCATGCATGGGCAAGTAGCCTAATATAAAATTTAACTTGTAAACCTCTTCCTGGAACACGGTGTATATACTGTACATATTTTTCCTTTACTAGATCCAAAGTAATTTCCATGAAATGTAGTAGGATGGCAAGAATGATGATTGTGTAAAAAATTATTCCACAAATTTTTCAATAATATTTTATTCAATTAAAGACACACACACACACACAAATAATGATAATATTATACTTAACAATGCTACAACACATTTGAGAATTAACTCAAGTGGAAAATCAACTCAAACTTCTTACTGTATTTCCACCAATCATACAAACTTTCAATCTAAGATGAAAATCTAACATAGAATTTAAATTCAATGATGAACAATACATGAATTATTTTAAATTATTTATATTCATCAATCTACTGAGAACAAATGACCCAATTTCAAACATAAAATTCTAAATTCTGAAATTTCAGATGAAACTCTAGCAAATGATTGAAATTCAATAACAAACAATACAACAAATCATTTCAAAATTTTAATTCATCTATCTACTGAATACAAATAACACAATTTCAAACACAAAATCCTAAATTCCAGAATTCCAGATGAAACTTTAGCATAGCATCAAAATTCAATAATAAGCAATACAACAATAATCAACAGCTGTAAGTAGCTGAAAGTGAGTGTCTAATTTTTGTCTTCAATTTTTTAATTTATTTCAATTAATTTAATTGATTTCGGATTTATTATTGTTTTTCGGCTTTATATCAACATGTGAAATTCAAAATCAATTTTATATCTGTGTTATCTTCTCGGATGGTGCGGAAACTTTGGCAGAAATCAAATTTGAACTTAACCTAATTGTTTGACTATTTTTAATATGTGAAAATCCAGGAACTGAAGAAGTTTTGGGCAATTGCCTGTTTTTTCTTTCCTAATTATAGTATGTGTATCACTTGAATAAATAAATAAACAAATTATTTCAAAATTTATACCATCTATCTACTGAGAACAAATGACCCAATTTCAAACATAAAATTCTAAATTCTGAAATTTCAGATGAAACTCTAGCAAATGATTGAAATTCAATAACAAACAATACAACAAATCATTTTAAAATTTTAATTCATCTATCTACTGAATACAAATAACACAATTTCAAACACAAAATCCTAAATTCCAGAATTTCAGATGAAACTTTAGCATAGCATCAAAATCCAATAATAAGCAATACAACAAATTATTTCAAAATTTATATCCATCTATCTACTGAAAACAAATGAACCAATTTAAAACAAAGTTCTAAATTCTAAAATTTCAGATGAAACTCTAGCATAGCATTAAAATTAAATAACAAACAATCAAACAAATTATTTCAAAATAAATTTTCATCTATCTACTGGAAACAAAAAAAGTCCCAATTACAAACATAAAATATTATTGATTATAGTACATTACTGAAACTATATATTACTGACAACTGGACAGATCTACAGTTTTGGAAAATTGTCCTTATAGTTATATTCATATTATGAAGCCAGTGGGATTGATAAAAATGCATTTTTAACGTTTTTCTGTTTTCAATGCCCTATATAGAAGATAGCTGTGATTCAGATATGAAATATTTATTATTATTGCAGGGTGTCCATTGAATCAGGCTCAGAAAATTCCCGTACATTTCCCGCATATTCCATGTGTTTCCCGGTTTTCCTCGCTGGTTAAAACACATGATTTAATGTCTATGGGGTTACTCAGAGGGAGGGTCAATTTGGAATATTTTCAAATAAAAATATTTGAAAAATGCACAAGTATGTTTTTCATCAGAATGTAGCACCATTATACGATTAAGTTATACTGTACACTGTATTTTGAATAATATAAAAAAATCAATTTAGTAGAAAAAACGATACTCCCTAACCTACTCTTTACCCTTTGAACCGTTGTGGTCCGGTGGTCATTCATGTTTGCAATATAGCTCTGATTTTTCAATATATTTTTTGGATACATTAGTGAAGTCTAGAACCAATTTTGCATGCAAAATTTCCAATATCTTCCGATTGCCACATTTTTAATGTATATAATCCAAAATTCCTCTGGGCGTAACTTTAAGCTCTTCAACCTAAGATCAGAAAGCGAACAAAATTACGCCCAGAGGGATTTGAATTATACATTTGAATTGTGGCGATTAGAATATATTGTTGATTGAAAACTAAAATTAATTTGAGTTTGATTTTTGTTGAAATTTTACTCATTTTTGTAACTCAGAACACATTAGATATAGAGAGTTCCGGATGATTTCATTGTATTCAGAATTTAGTAATATGAAAAAAAGGCAAGAGCAAATTCAACTGTCAGATGACAAGGAGGAAATAAACTGGAAACGAAAATACGAGGTGTTTGGTCCATTCTGTATCCATCACAAGGAAATTTTGCATGCGAAAATTGATTTTAGAGTTCTCTTATGTATCCAAACAATATATTGAAAAATCAGAACTACAATATTATATTAAAAGCACACCCCCTTTTCATGTCTATACTGACTGGAGACAGGACTGATATTAAACATCCCCTCCCTCAGCGGAAGGACCTACAAAAAGGCAAGGAGTGGAACTAACGTAGAGGTCACGAGTTTGTGGGTGGAGAGACCAAACCTCACCACTGTTCAAAGAAGGGCAGCCATTCTGGCAAAACTTCTTGAGAGAGATGAGGCTTTTGATCCTAAAAAGTTTTGGAGGAGCAAAAAAAAACCCAAGAGACCAAAGATGGTTGAAACTCCAGGCACAAATGTGGGTCGAGAGGGTGAGTCAAGGATGGCAAGGCGCCTAGAGGCAACTTGGCGACCCCTTCCTCAGCGGAAGAACCTTCAATGAAGGCCAGGAGTGGAACTCACGTAGGTCACGAGGATCAATCAGTCTGAAAAGACTGCCAAGCATATCACACTGGATTGCGACAAGCAACCAGGTGATGAATGGGATGTCAGCATAGGAAAAAACTCCTGGTTCCTGTAAAGGACACATGTATTGGTTTGCCTAACTAACATACTACTTGGGGAACACAATAAGCTCCGGTTGACGTGTGGGGTTCTTTGAACCTTTGAATCCTTGAATTCGTCCCTTCAAAAAAAATTATAATAATATAAAACAGAGCATCTGTTCTGAAAAACATAGTGTGATTTGATTTACAATCAATAATTTTCAACATCGATAATACAGATTTCAACACCAGATACGGAACTACACCTCAAATAAAGGTATTCCCACATGCCGAACCGAACCTTGAACAGCGTAGCGAATTGTACAATCCGCCGTGCATCGAGCCGTGTGCAGCGAAAATAAGCCATATGTTTCAAATGTTAACACTCAGCTGTTAAACAACCGCCGCGCAGTTCTCCGAACCGTTCGTCGTCCCACTAGCCGCTCTTTTAAACAATCTCCACGCCGTTCGCCGAACTTTTCAGCCAATCAGAGCCCTTGATTAAAATTCGCCGTGCTGCTTGCGGTCCAATTTTGGCTATCCATCACAAATGGAAAACATGTGGATACTTTTGCGAACATTAATACAGTACAGGCCTCTTCTCATTAATTTTATTTAATCTATATTTTGAACAATTCATTGTCATAAATAATAAATTTATAGGAATCGTTAATGTTCAATGTAAATAGAATTTCTGAAAAATTATTGATTGGATAAATTTCAATATTAGAATATTGTTGAACAAGAACTCATTATCATGACAATTATTTCCTTTTAAAATTATAATAATTTTGTTATTTCAAACTAATAATTAATTTCACCAACTAACCATAAGTGGACTGGAATAGATTCTGTAATTCCCATATTCTATTTATTTTGATAAATAGCATATACTCTCAAAAAGTGACACCTTTATAAATATTTTCCACTTGCCATCGATTTTCGTTGGTAATAACATTGATCATTGTTATTTCACGAAAAAGTGGGTCTAGTTGTACAACTTCCCCCAAAAGGTGTCTGCTGGTTTGGTCTATGTTTTGGCAACCCAAAAGAACTTACTTATAGTCTGTGTAAAATAAGTTGAGACTTGGCCCTCCATCCGATGAAATTACAGGGTTGCAATTCGTGAAAAATTGCAACTTTCTGAAATTTCCCATTCACGTGAGAGTTGAATATAGAATATCATCCCCGATATCCTAGTAGTGCTAAAAAAGTTTCAGGGTTGAAGGATTGAAAGGAAATTTAACTTTAATTGAATAAGAAAAATTGCAAAGATTTTTTTTATTTTGAATATCACTTCTCTTAGAATCATGGGGCGTCGTAATGCGTAATCATTTTTGATCAAATAACGGGAAGAATGTCTCCTTTCTATTGGTGTTTGGATCATTTCTATCCGACCTATAGATATTTTTTAATTAATGATTATGTTCTTCAATGTCGAGAAATTTCTAGCAGAGAACATGAAATTTTTGATAATTTGATATAAAATTATTATGCATTACAACGCCCCATGATTCTGAGAGAAGTGATATTCAAAAGAAAAACAATCTTCGCGACTTAGTATTTTATTGTTTGAATTCGCTGAGAGGTTCGCTGCACCGCGCGCTGCGCAGCGGATTGCACGGTACGCTGCGCTGTTCTAGGTTCGGTTCGGAATGTGTGGACATACCTCGATAATGAATATATTAAAAGAAAACCTATTCGTTCCAATAGATCCTATCGATGCACAGCACCGTTAAAACGCGACGAATCGATACACGATAGAAAGCCATATCGAATACACCAACAGCATCATCCATCACTAATACACCACTCATCCACTGGCTAAATTCAACCCTGTCCTTAATTAATATACAATTGGCTAGTTGACGGAAGAAGTGTCAAAAAATTCCCGTACCTCAACAAAATTCCCGTACATTTCCCGCCCAAATGAAATTCACGTACAATTCCCAGATTTCCCGGTTTTCCGCCGCGTGGTCACCCTGTATTGATTGGTAATGGTTAATTCAGCTGAAATATGTAATGTTTGTCAAGAAAATATATCTTCTCATGATTTAATAGTTCATTTTCATAATCGAAATTAAATATTTTGGAGTTCATTATCATTATATTTCTTGATATCCTGGACAATTTGGCAATCATAAGAGGGATATAGAGCTGTCTGCTTTGTCCAATGACAGACAAGGATAGCAAACCAATGTTGATCAGGAGCTGACTTTAAAGCATGACTCTCACTATACCGTAGGTGACTACATAATAGCTATACTTGTAACCTGGGCCACTGTCATTCTAGATCAAATTCATTTTTTTCTTCAATTTTTAATCGTACAAAACTAATTTTACAAGAAAAATAACAGTGGAGAAACAGATAGAAGCAAAAAAGTATAAACAATATACTGTATTTGAGTTCCTCTTTTTTTTCAAATTTCTACAGTTTCTTCAAAGTTTTGAAAACTATTGGGAGAATCAAAACTTTGAAGAAACTGTAGAAATTTGAAAAAAAAGAGGAACTCAAATACAGTATATTGTTTATACTTTTTTGCTTCTATCTGTTTCTCCACTGTTATTTTCTTGTAAAATTAGTTTTGTACGATTAAAATTGAAGAAAAAAATGAATATTGATCTAGAATGACAGTGGCCAGGTTACAAGTATAGCTATTATGTAGTCACCTACGGTATAGTGAGAGTCATGCTTTAAAGTCAGCTCCTGATCAACATTGGTTTGCTATCCTTGTCTGTCATTGGACAAGCAGACAGCTCTATATCCCTCTTATGATTGCCAAATTGTCCCAGGATATCAAGAATATAATGATAATGAACTACCAAAATATTTAATTCGATTATGAAAATGAACTATTAAATCATGAGAAGATATATTTTCTTGACAAACATTACATATTTCAGCTGAAATTAACCATTACCAATCAATACAGGGTGACCACGCGGCGGGAAAACCGGGAAATCTGGGAATTGTACGTGAATTTCATTTGGGCGGGAAATGTACGGGAATTTTGTTGAGGTACGGGAATTTTTTGACACTTCCGTCAACTAGCCAATTGTATATTAATTAAGGACAGGGTTGAAATTTAGCCAGTGGATGAGTGGTGTATTAGTGATGGATGATGCTGGTTGGTGTATCGATATGGCTTTCTATGAATATCGTGTATCGATTCGGCGTTTTAACGGTGCTGTGCATCGATAGGATCTATGGAACGAATAGGTTTTCTTTAATATATTCATTATCGAGGTATGTCCACACATTCCGAACCGAACCTAGAACAGCGCAGCGTACCGTGCAATCCGCTGCGCAGCGCGCGGTGCAGCGAACCTCTCAGCGAATTCAAACAATAAATACTAAGTGGTGAATATTTTTTAATTTTCATTTTGAAACATTGTACTTTTGTTTTATTTTACTAATTGTTATAGGTTCGGTTCGGATAAGTGTGGACATACCTCGATAATGAATATATTAAAAGAAAAATATCATAGAGATTTACAATTTATTGATGCAAATATAGACACAACAAAGAATGCGTTTTTGCATTGCGGGTACATAATTAAAAACAAAAACATTAAGCAGATTAAAACAGTTTACCCAATATGTTGCTTATTTGAAATGACCCTGAATAAAAACCGGATGAGCAAGGTGTATAAAATTAATTTTTCGTGATAGGTTATTATAACTACTCTAAATACTTTTGTTACCAAGTAAATCATAATATCTTAGAGCCTGTTCGATTGAATTCTCAAATTGGTTTTAATTTATTCAGTACCTATAAATTCAAAATGGATGATTAATTATTGATTTATAAGGGAGTATGATAAAGAGAATCCAATTCAAATAATATTCTAATCATGTTTAGAAAAAAATCAGTGATTGGAACATGTCTTGAAATTATTTCAGATATCATTGACACTACGAAAACTGATGATTTGGACCCGAAATTAGTAAAATAAAACAAAAGTACAAATGTTTCAAAATGAAAATTAAAAAATATTCACCACTTAGTATTTTATTGTTTGAATTCGCTGAGAGGTTCGCTGCACCGCGCGCTGCGCAGCGGATTGCACGGTACGCTGCGCTGTTCTAGGTTCGGTTCGGAATGTGTGGACATACCTCGATAATGAATATATTAAAAGAAAACCTATTCGTTCCAATAGATCCTATCGATGCACAGCACCGTTAAAACGCCGAATCGATACACGATATTCATAGAAAGCCATATCGATACACCAACCAGCATCATCCATCACTAATACACCACTCATCCACTGGCTAAATTTCAACCCTGTCCTTAATTAATATACAATTGGCTAGTTGACGGAAGTGTCAAAAAATTCCCGTACCTCAACAAAATTCCCGTACATTTCCCGCCCAAATGAAATTCACGTACAATTCCCAGATTCCCGGTTTTCCGCCGCGTGGGTCACCCGTATTGATTGGTAATGGTTAATTTCAGCTGAACTAGTAATGTTTGTCAAGAAAATATATCTTCTCATGATTTAATAGTTCATTTTCATAATCGAAATTAAATATTTTGGTAGTTCATTATCATTATATTTCTTGATATCCTGGGACAATTTGGCAATCATAAGAGGGATATAGAGCTGTCTGCTTTGTCCAATGACAGACAAGGATAGCAAACCAATGTTGATCAGGAGCTGACTTTAAAGCATGACTCTCACTATACCGTAGGTGACTACATAATAGCTATACTTGTAACCTGGGCCACTGTCATTCTAGATCATATTCATTTTTTTCTTCAATTTTTAATCGTACAAAACTAATTTTACAAGAAAAATAACAGTGGAGAAACAGATAGAAGCAAAAAAGTATAAACAATATACTGTATTTGAGTTCCTCTTTTTTTTCAAATTTCTACAGTTTCTTCAAAGTTTTGATTCTCCCAATAGTTTTCTATTAAATTAATGTAACAAAAAAAAGAATTGAAAAATGTGTTTCTTCTGTTTTGGATTGAAAATTGGAGTATTATTCTGAAATGTGAAAGTTACAATATAGCTGCCTCAACACCAAAGTTACTAACAAAATGTCAATTTTAGGGGTATTCACAATGTTGGACCCTCGTCTCCTCTTCGCAGAGCACGAGCTCTACCTCGGCCCTATGAAAGGATTTCGTACAATCATCTACTCCCAATCCATCAGGACATTCCGGATTATATAGAAGGGAGCTGAAGTCCAGAAGGCCAGTGGTCAGGATGGCAGAGCAATTGAGAGAGAGAGTTCTCAGAACAGAAAATGGAGAGAGAAGGTGCCCCCGGAATACCGGAGAGCTATTTTTCATGCACTAGGCCTCCTGGTTTCGAGCTCCCCCGGCGCATCTGGGTGACATTCAAGAGGATTCAAACACAGCATGGAGATGCAATGCATCATTTTTCAAATGAGGACTCCCCAGTATGTGACTGTGGGGTAATGGAGCAGACAGTGAACCACATTATATTCCAGTGTGAGAGACGTGCCTACCTGGGCGAGGCTAACGACTTCACTGCAGCCAGTCACCAGTCATTTCATCCCTCTACGTGCACTTATAAATGTTTGAAATTTTAAAATTTGACAAAAGATGCCAGATGCTGGCTAAGTTGAGCTATTCCCTAACCTCCTGCTATTTGCTAAGTCTGTGTTAACTCAATGCTATAGTGGTGCATTAGAACAAAATTAGCAGACGAGATAGCATATAGCGCAGGTTTGAGTCCCTAACTCTAGCTAACTCTTTTGAAACGGCAGCCATATTTGTTTCGGTCATATTTGGTAGCAAAAGTGAGGTTAAGAAATTTGAGTTAGACAAATATCCGCTTGGACCGCTATTGCAGTTAGCTTATAGCAGTTGGTTTTAGATGGGGCGTTCACATTCCAGAGTTATCAAATAGCACTTTAGCTGGCTAAAACAACATTGTGAATACCCCTATCATAGATTCTATTGAATTGAACACAACTTATCATAAACATTATGTGTTTGTGAAGTTCCATTAAATTCGTCGGTAAAATCTATAACGATAAAATTATTAACATTTTGTTAATAGCTTTGGTGTAAACGCAGCTTTATATTATACACATGGGCTACATTTTGGACTGTTGTCGGAATTAGAATTGGATCTGTTTGTGCTCAAGTCTGTGTCACTATTCTGAGAGTTTTCCAATTCTGGATAATTGAGTGAAAATCAAATAATATACACAATACAAGCAGAAGATACAGAAAAAAATTGGTACATGTTCAATAGCAAAATATGGTGTCTCCTTCTTCAGTTAATAGAACCAAATCAGTAATACCAGTTGAAGGTAATTATTGAACAAGCTTATTGAATTTGTTTTTGCTTTATGATATCACTATATAAATAGAAATATAAATGAAAATCTCAGTACCCTTTTTTGAAATATTTTATCACAACATGTTTCAAGATTGATGCCATTTTCAAGTGATATGAAGTAAATCATACTAGATTTTTTATTCTATAACTATTTATATTATTATCGGCTCATGATATTATTTGTATTATATATTAATTTATTTGATGGAGCAAACAAGTAGTGCAATATTCAGGAACAAAACCAGCTAGGCCTACTAGCTACTACCCGAAACTTCTTTCACAGTATTTCTTGATTTTGTTTGAAATAGTCCAAATATAAATCATCATCTTAAGTTATTATTATTCTAATATATTATTCAGAATAGTCTATTCAACAATTTTCTGGTTACTGTATTCTCGGTATTCGAGTGAACAAATGAATAGGTATTATGAACTTGATAATAATATGATACAGACTTACTAAAAGTACCTTCTTACAGTTACTGCCTATAGGTCTTAACTGTAATAATTAGAAGTATCTTCAAGTAAAAAACATATATGTTTCAAATCAAAGGGATCCTGAACGGAGTATAACCTTAACTGTGACCCTTGCCCATTGGTAGTGTGTATGTGAGACAATGATGATTGACTGTCAAAAGCCCTACCACAGATTGCTACCTATAATAATCTAAAATGAATTTTATGAATGCAAAATAGACAGCCTTCAAACCAGCAGTTCCAGTATTTCACCACTCATGAATGATTTTTTTTTAGTTTTTCATAGCATAGAAATCAATAAGAAATTTGCATTTAAGGTAGGCCTATTCATCAATAATTATCAATAAATAACTTATTCCAAATTAACAACAATTGCAATACTTATAGATCATTCCATTCTTCTCTATCAAAATAATTATAGCTCACTGCAGGATAAAGTACATAGAAAAACAAGCATATCTGCTATTATTTGTGTGCTGGAGAGTGAGGATTTTCGATTCTGGTGCCAGTTGTCTCCAAGTTAATACTTACAGCACGTTCAGTGTTGCTGTTGTGCATTCCTAATAGTCTTAGCAGATATGAATCTGCCGCTGCTTTCTAAATGTGTTTTCAATTCTGGGAAAAAGAAAGTATATATTAGAAGAGAAAAAAATTATATTAGGCTACATAACTCTTACTCCATAATAAATTTTATTTATTTATTCCTTATTTCATATGCATATACAATTCAGGTAAGAAACAACCTAGACCAATCACTATATACATTGTAATATCACATTTTCTCAAAAAAAAATCGAGTCTTCAATTCAATATTCAAAAATATCAATAAAACTTGATAGTAAATATCGGTATGTAATCGATATTTGGACTCAACATCTGCCTAATAATAGCCCAGTCAATAAAGGTTTTTTCGATCCGAAAATTGAATAAAACTGAACATCTGCCTAATAGCCCAGTCAATAAAGGTTTTTTCGATCCGAAAATTGAATAAAACTGAATCCTTTACCATCGATAGAACCCCAGAGGGTCATTCTCCCAAAAGTCCCAAAAAATCGCCTTGGAGCTTTCCCCCCTAGCCCCCCTCAAAGTTGAAAAATGCAGGTAATCACGGAAAATCAATTATCTCTGAACTCATTGATTGGAAACAGTTCTATTATAATGCCATTCGATTCATTACATTATGGACTACAATAATTATTAGTTAATATTCATTTTTTTAATAAAATCAACAGTTTTCTTGATAAAATAATATATATGTAAAAATTTAGGGGGTTTGTGATTTCATTTTTTTGTTTTCTTTGATTAACTTCAAAGCAAGTAGTTTTAAAGAAAAATGAGACAATAATTAATGAAGCCACTCTCATTGCAAATCCATTGATGTATATTGTTATTTATTTGCGATTCGACTTGATGCCGTGGAAAGGGAAACAGTCGACGCAGAACGGTGCGGCTGACTCTCTTAGCCATAGTAAACAGCAAACTGGAAATCAATTATCTCTGTAACCATTAATCGGAAAAAATCTATCATATGTCATTCGATTCTTTAAATTGAGGACTACAATATTAGTCGGATTCATTTCCTCAATAAATTGAACAGTTTCCTTGATAAAATAATGTAATGTGAAAATTTAGGGGTTTTTCGATTTGATTTTTTTGTTTTCTCCGATTAACTTCGAAGCAAGTAATTTTAAAGAACAATGTGACAAATAATTAATGTAGCCACATTCATTGCGAATCCATTGATGTATATTGTTACATATTTGTGATTCAAGTTGACGCTGTGGAAGGGGAAACAGCCAACGCGGCTGACTCCCTTCAGCATAGTAAACAGAATAATACTGCTGTCTACATTGCATCTCATTTACACTATGGCGCTCGGAACAATTAATTTTGTCTATTGTTTTGACATGCGCTGTATATAGGTTTTTACTTTTCAATACTCTAAAAAATATTACAATTTTCTTGATTTAACCATGCTCATGATAAAAATTAGGATTTCGTTGTTTGCTCTAAAACATTAGCTCTAAATTAGTTTTCGTTGATAACTCTAGTTTCAGATATTGATGTTTTTCAACGAAGTTTCATGATATATTATGTGTCTGACTCCTTCATCTCATCCTTATTTTGTGAAAAATGAAGATTCAAAATCTCTTTTCATAACTTTTCTTGTGTTTTATCTTGTTCCATAACTCTTTATAATTTAAACACTTGATAATGGAATGAATATCATCAGATCACGTGAACAAAAAAATAAAAGGGTGTGCCTACCTGAGATACTACCGTATATGATAACACTGTACTCCTGATAAGTTGAAAATTTTCAAGCTGAAAGTAGATTAATTTGTACCACATTCGGTTCAAATATTAACAAATGTTACCAAATATTACCAATACTATCACATATGGTGAGAACGAATTACTCTGAAGCTTTCTATTCTCACTGAACATAAAGAGGCAATAACAAGCCAGAATCGCTGTTCTGTTCAAATCATTATTATCAGAGCTTTCAAATTGATGCTATGTAACTATGGATGTTAACCCCATCTCACAATTTCCCTATTTATCCTTATCCTGAGAGAATTAGGTAGTTGATCTCTATAATCAAAAAATTAATGTACAGTCCCTATAATAAATAGTAAAAATAAAAAAAGATTTCTAGTAATAATGCAACTTTTTCTAGGTATGAATTTCAAGGCTCATAAAATGACTTTTTCTCAATCACAGGCAGAAATTCCAATGATCATCATAATAGTAATTTAATGAAAATTTTTTTTATTGTACATTGTTCGACGTAAGATAAGCTACATCTTCAAGGTAATCAACGTATTTAGGATTATCATGTTTATGAATGAAAGCGAGACTGTGATAGAAGATTGGTCAAACTGGAATAAAAACATTATTCCACACTGTGGAATATATAATATAATATAAAATATATTATTCCATCAAGAAAACTGTCAATTTTATTGGAAAAATTAATATAACTGATATTGTAGTCCATAATGTAACTAATCGAATGGCATATAATAGAACAGTTTCCGATCATGGTTACAGAGATAATTGATTGCCCATGTTTACCTGCATTTTTCATGTTCTAGGTGGCTGGGGCGGAAAGCTCTGAGGGGATTTCTTGGGACTCTTGGGAGAATGACCCTCTTGGAGGGTTCTATCGATGGTGGGAGATTCAGCTTTTATTTAATTTTCGGATCGAAACTGCTTTTTTGGAGCTTTATTGACTGACTGGGCTATAAGATTTATCAACTATTCTGATGTTGAATAACTCACTGTAATAAAGTTCTCTTTCTGAATTAACAAATAATTATGAACAATATGAAGGTTAAAAAAATTTAAAACCGATTAAAAATAAAGCTTTATTGAGAATAATAAATGTAAATTGTAAACTTTTATTTTTCGATTCGGGAGGTTGGCAATTGATGACGTGTCTAGGTGGGGCTTTGGAATTTTCAGGCTCTTCTCTCAAAGAAAAATGGCTAAAGGCTTGTACTAGATGTGTTTCATCCTTTTGAAATTTCTCCATATAAGTGAAGTTTAAGATGTTTTAATTGATATCTGGATATTTTCATTATTTTCTCAATTTGTGTTGAATATTTTGTGTAATATTGAAAGCCTGTAGCCAAATAAATGAGTTAAATATGAAAAGATAAGTATTTAGCTTGTGAGAAGCTTTTGTTCTAAGTATCAATTTGTTCCTATTGAATGTTTTTGCGAGCCGAGGAGGAATGAAGTGCTATCGGATGTTGAGTACAGACATAGTGTCATGAATATCTGATTTGAGACGATCAGAGGACAAAAATTCGTGGAGCTCACGTAGCTCATTGTTGGCACCAATGAAAGTTGTGGCGTTGTCCAAAAAAATGGAATGCGGAATGCCACGACGAGCAGAAAAACGAATCAGAGCGGCAATAAATGCCTTGGAAGTAAGTTCCAAGACAGTTTCAATATGAACGGCACGAGTTACCATACACACAAACAGCAACAAGTATGCTTTAGAAAAAGTACGAGATTTGGGGCCGCCTACACGGATGGAAATAAGACCGGTGTAATCCAAACCACAATTATAAAAGGGAAAGTTAGCCTGAACGCGGGCCGCTGGTAAACTACCCATGATTTGCTCAGAGCAAAGAGCCGAAAAGCGAAAACACAATATGCAATGCCGCAATACACTTTTGATGGTGCGATTGGTGGAGAGAAACCAAAATTGTTGTCTTACACTGGCCATGGTGGCCTGCACCCCAGCATGACTTAGACGACGATGGTGAGCAACAATCAATGCACGAGTGAATTTGTGATTGCTAGGCAACAATATTTGATGTTTGT
>NW_024090551.1:0-30083 GCF_014356525.2 Nilaparvata lugens
GACCACCCAGTGACCACTCAAGATACACTGAGGGGTTGTTTACCCCCAAAAGTACCCTTGTTTACCCTCAAAAGTACCCCTCTCGAAAGCCTAGGACTGCATCTGTGTATGTACTCAAATCGAGCATGGACCTCTAATCAAACACTTTCCCCACTCAATATCTACTCATCGTCACTTGCTAATCCTCTCTCGCTCACTCTTTCTCTCTCCTCTCTCTCTTTCTCGCTTATTCCTCTCGCTCTTTTCTATCTCTCTATATCACACACGCTTTGTCCTCTCTCTCTCTCTTGAATAAGTCCTCTATTGCGTAGGTATCTTTCTTCCTTTCTCTCACACTATCTCACTCTCTACTCATCGTTACTCACAAAAATCTTCTCTCTCTCATTCCCTCACAAACTCTCTCTCACTCATCTCTCTCACATATCTATTCTCTCTCTTTCTCTGACTCATCATATACATTCTATTCATTTTTCCCTTATCTATTAACTTTTTCTCTACTCGAATATGTCTCTATTTTTGCGTATCATTTTTCATTTGTTCTCACTGTCCTCTGATTGTATCTTTACTCAATCTTTGTTACTTTTATATTATTTGAGATGATTTTATTATATTTGATTTTGTCGTCACTTAGTTTACTAATACTTTTTCTCTCTCACACACTATCTGCCACTCTTTCTCTCCAACACATACTTTCTCTTTCTCTCTTTTAGAATATGTCTCTCTTATGCGAATCTCTCTTCCTCTTTCTCTCACTATATCTGTTTGTATCTTTATCTCTGTCACTTTGATATTTGACTCTGTATATTATCAATTCTGTATATTATTAATTCTGTCACTCCCTCTATCTTTCTTAATCATTTTCTATTTCTCTCTCTCACTATCTCCATGAGTTTACTGTCTTATCCCTGTTCAAACCCTTCAACTGTTCAAATCGTGGACCCCTTGGAGCCTCTAATCCTAACGGACTGTTGAACGTCCATTAGAACAAGACTATCGCAAATATATGCACAAACGTATTTCAGGCTCTCCCTCTTGCTCATATTAGGCACAACGTATTTCAGTCTCTCCTTCATCACATTTACTCTCTTTCTATCCTCACTCTTTCTCTCTTTTACTCCTCTATTTCTCTCTTTTTCCGTCTTCACTCAAATCCTTCTCTCTCTTTGCTTGATCATTCAATCAATCAATCAATCTTTCTTTCATCACTCTCCCCATCCACTCTCATTTATTTATTTTCTCACGACAATCACTCCTTTTTTCTCTCTCAATTTTGTCATTCTCTCTACACCGATTTTTTTATATGTCTCCTCCGATATATTTGCAATTCTTATTCTTTCTCTCTTGAAAATAAGTTGTCCAATGTTAAATGTTGGTTAAGTAATCTTCCACTCTAATCAATATTCGATTGATTTACATTATCTTGTTTTTATCACGTTTTCTTATTCTTATCAACACAATTTTAGTGTGAGTGTTATATTTAGACACATCATTTATGCAATCATATAATATCAATGTAACTTGAGCTATTTCGCTTAAATAATTCAAAATGGATTTCAAATTAAATTCGGAATTCGTGTGATGATTTTTATTTTTGATATACATTATAATATTAGCATTCGAGCAAATGAAATTTCACTCATCTCAACCTGTATTCTGCTTGACTCTCCACTGCATTCAGTAGAACACCTGAGATAATATTATCGGTTGAATTTTGAGCGATTTTTCTTGTCCAGAGGATCACTAGTACCATAGAGAAAAGATAGCATATGGAGAAGATGGCATAAGAAGATATTCCATGGTATATGTTCGAAATTTCATGCTGATTTTTCCCAACTCAAGCTGATTACTGTCGACTGCTGTCTATTATTGTTTTGTTGGGGTGTGATTGTAGGAACGGCACAGTATAAGAGACTACCAGCGTCACATAGCTTCACGAGAGAGTACTACTAGGACTATTGGCTTGAGTTAACAGCGATATTTGGAACAGAAAAGCCCTATACCATAGGATTTCTTCTACTGCAATATTTTCTCTATTTTATTTATCCAATTATCTTATTCGTTCATTGTACAAAACATTACAATCATAATATAGTTGTGACATTGGAGGAAAAACTAGGCTGAGCCTGTTCTATTTCTCTCCAAAAATTTTGATGAAATGTTTATGTTGTCCAAAGGTTAAGTTCATGAAATTACACACTGCTCCGTCACTTGATTTTTGGTTCAGGAATAATGATTTCAAAATTTTGAATTTTGAAGGTTGGCTTAGTACTTTAAATGAATCATAGGTTACAAATAATGTCAAAAACAACAAAAACTGAGAGTTAAAAATTTTGACGGTTGAGAAACAGTATAAAAACAAAAATATTACACTGGAATTACCATTACCTAATCGAATGTTTTTTCACGTAAATTTCTCAAAATTTAGAGTAAAAAACACATCTACTGATATTCTCAACAAAAATCTATTCTAGTACATAAAACCAGAGACGAATAAATAGATGTATCAAAACAGTATCCTAGATAAAGCTTTCTACCCAAGGTGAATAAGTAGGTAGTGCCACTTATTTTTATGTAGAATCCGAACTATTACACAGGTATCGACGTGTTATGTCTTTTTCATCCGGTGCATTCCATCTGTTATTTGCAAAATGTTTGTTTGTAGACTCGGATGGGAACCAATGGTCAGGAATGAAATGGTGAATGAAACCCATAACCGACAGGAACGCTCCTATCCCAAAACTACAGCCGTAACGCGAATTTCCAATGATCAGTCGAACATTGTTCCCATTGTAGGCCATCCCATTGTTCTCTCGATTCCAGTAACTGAATTTCAGTTCAAAATCCAAATCCGCTATCGAAATCATCGCTCTATCAAATCACTTTCCCGCCCAAACTCACACTATCACTCTCTCTCTCTCGAAACTACTTTTACTTTCTCTTTCTCTTTATCACACAAACTCTCTCATCCTCTCATGTACTCCCCATTCCTCTCTCTCTCTCCCCAACTTCTTGTTCTTTCTCTTACTCTATTTATTCCTCATTATTTCATTCATCCTTTTTTTCTCTCCCACTCCCTCTCGCCCCCTCCCTCGTCATCATTCACTGTCACACTTTCTCCCTCCAACTGTCTCAATCACTTCCTGTTGTTCACTCATACTCTCTCACTTACTCCCGGTTTGTCTCTCTCCCGCTCCTTCTTTTTCTCTCACACTGTTTTAATTACTCTTTTCCACTCTCTCTCTCACCCACAACTCTTAGCCAAAAAATCTCACTAACGCTCTCTCACTTCCTCTTTATCACTCCTTCACATCTCTCTCATTCCTTATTTCTATCACTGTCTCTATCTCTCTCTCTCATCACTCCTTTCACGATTCTCTCTCTCTCTCTCCAACTTCCTGCTCGTTTCATCCTCTTCCTTTCTCTCTTTCTCCCTCTTTCTCCATCTCTCCCTCACTCCTTCTACCTCTTTGTCTCTTTTTCTCTCTCTCTCTCTCTCTCTCTCTCATTTTTTCTTCCTCCATGTTTCTCTTCCTCACTCTATATCTTTCATTTACTCCCTCATGGTCCTATCTATCACTTTTTTCCTTTCTCTATTCTTCACTTCCTCTCCAATCTACTGTTTATCGTTCTCTTTCACTCTCCACCTCCCCCCCACTACTTTCTTATTACTCCTCCTCTCACGCACATACCTTTTCCAGCTCTCTCTTACTTTCTCTCCCGCCAACAGTTCATGCATTGTTATGTGCACAATTCTGATCGCTCGTTTGTTCAATGTGCACTACATGGGTGTATTATTTCCTGGGTTAACTGAGGGTCGTTTTTTTACGATGTTGTGTCGTACTGATATGATTTGATATTGTGATTGATTCCATCCATAGTCTTCCATCTAAGCTGATATGAAATATTCGATGTTTTGTGATAAACTGTCATTTCATAGACAGCGCAACAAACTTCCAGCGATCACGTATATCACTAAAGCTGCAGTAAAAAATCTCAATCTTAAAAGGTGAGGTGTGAATCGATTTGTAACTATATTTTCCAGAAGGAGGTATCTTT
The DNA here is from genome assembly GCF_014356525.2 of Nilaparvata lugens. Taxonomy (NCBI): domain Eukaryota; kingdom Metazoa; phylum Arthropoda; class Insecta; order Hemiptera; family Delphacidae; genus Nilaparvata; species Nilaparvata lugens. The sequence continues at coordinate 4,057 of NW_024090551.1, forward strand.
TTGATTTTTTTTTGAAATCAAAAGTTTTTCAGTTGAACAAGAAATGCAATTTTAAACGACCACTATTTTGTTGTACAGTATTCAGGGAAAAGTAACTGGAAAAACTAAATACCTGATAAGTGAGTAACAACAAGTGATATTCAGATAATATACTCCTTAGCCAATAAAAAGAGGAAAAATAACCAAGAAGAATGCCCTATAATATTGGTAGGGAGTTCGGAAACATCCTGTTTATATAGCCTACCGCACAAAAATAGACCAATGGAAATCAGAACACATGAATAGACCCTCACCCAATCACCTCACGTTCCCAATTCAATTGGTGCATTATGAGGATATCAAACAATTCTCATCTAGAATCAGTTGTAGACAACGTTCATCAACTCTCATTTGGCAACGTTGCACTCATCTGTTCCAATTTCCATCGTACTATTTTTATGCGGATAACTATACTTGAAGTGTAGCAGTCATCTGTTCCAATTTTATCAGGATATCAGAAAATTCTCATTTACAATCAGGTGTGTAACATTGATCAACTCTTATTTAGCAACGTTGCACTCATCTGTTCCGATTTCCATCGGACTATTTCCATGCGGATTACTATACTTGAGCTGAAGCAGTCAACTGTTCCAATTTCCATCGGACTATTTTCGTGCGGAAGACTATGGTTGTCTATCCTGGCTAATCATGATACTTAGTGATAAACCTAAAATAGAACACCCTAACAAACATCAGATGCACACACACATCCAACAAGCATTCGAAAAACATCCTAACAAACATCCAAAGAAACATCCTAAAAAACATGCAACAAACATCCAACAAACATCCTCACAAACATTAGATGCACACACACATCCAAGAAGCATTCAAAAAACATCCTAACAAACATCCAAAGAAACATCCTAACAAACATCCAACAAACATTCAAAAAACATCCTAACAAACATCCAACAAACATTCAACAAACATCCTAACAAACATCAGATGCACACACACATCCACGAAGCATTCAAAAAACATCCCAACAAACGTCCAAAGAAACATCCTAACAAACATGCAACAAACATCCTAACAAGCATCCGAAGAAACATCATAACAAACTCCCTAACAAACATCCTACAAACATTCAACAAACATCCTAACAAACATCCAAAGAAACATCCAAAAGTTCGCTTCCAATCAACTGACTATATCTGTATTTTTACAGAAACGGTAAGATACAGATATAAAAAGCTTGGCATCAGCTGATTTAAAGTGAATTGCTTATGTTCGCGGCGCGTAAATCTGTACACACCTTTAGGATGTTTCTTTGGATGTTTGTTAGGATGTTTGTTGGATGTTTGTCGGATGTTTGTTAGGATATTTCTTTGAGTGTTTGTTAGGATGTTTTTTGAATGCTTCTTGGATGTGTGTGTGCATCTGATGTTTGTGAGGATGTTTGTTGGATGTTTGTTGAATGTTTGTTGGATGTTTGTTAGGATATTTCTTTGAGTGTTTGTTAGGATGTTTTTTTATGCTTGTTGGATGTGTGTATGCATGTGATGTTTGTTGGGATGTTGTATGTTGGGCTTAGGCCGTGCATCACCAAATATCGTGATTGGCAAGGATAGACAAACATCCAAAGAAACATCCTAACAAACATCTAACAATCATCCAACAATAATCCTAACAAACTAATCATCCTATCAAATTCAACACATGTGTGTTGAATTCGTGATCTATTAAACATCCAACAATCATCAAACAACATCGTAACAAACAACACATCACATGCACATGGTTCAGTAACATGGCTACAGACTGCAACATAATTGGTGACCATACCGGCAGGATGCTTCTCTGTCTTTGAGTGGTTCTCTCTGTTTCTGCTCTGTGAAGCATGGTCTATCCCAATTTGCAAGCAAGTCGCCTCAAATAAACAAAGAACAGATTGAGGTATGTTAGTGCTATAGTGAGGTCCACGTTATAATGGCAGTGGAGAAAGATGGGAGTGCAGTGTTGCCGATTCTCTGCCCTGCCACTATAGAGGTAGCTAATACCGGTATATCTGATTCAGTATGACAAAAATATATTCATCAATTATTTATCATGTGTAAGAGGAAAGATGTGTAAGGTGATGCAATGTGTTGAATATAAATATCTGGGCAGTGTAATATCATCAGAGAGCAATTCCAAGAGAGAGATCACAAGTATAATTGGACAGGCTAGGCAGGTAACACAAACATTAAATTCCATACTTTGGTCCAAAAATATTACAAATCCCACAAAAATAAAAATGTATCATTCCATTGTACAGAGTATATTGCTCTATGGCTCTGAACATGGGAATTAACAAAACGAGACACTCAAGAATAAATGCTGTGGAAATGGATTTCTTGCGCCGGAGTGTTGTGTTTCAAGGATGGATCGAGTGAGGAATACGGAGAAAGGAACAGAATAGGGAACTGGACACAACAGTAGAGTAGATTGGAAAGAAGCGCCTTGTATGGTTAGGACATGCACAGAGGATAGAGATGAGAGGTGGCCCAAAAAGATACTGAATTGGGATCCACCTGGAAAAAGAAGGAGAGGTAGACCGCCCGAACTGTGGAACAAACAGGTGTATACGTGTATGAGGAATAGAAATCTGGTCCAGAGAGACTGGAATAATCGCAATAAATGGCAGATGGGATGCGAGCGAGAAACGGCTGGAGCTGTAAAATAAACTCGCATACACACACACACACACACACACACACACACATATATATATATATATATAGATATAATATATATATATAAGAGGAAAGAACTGGCTTATACTCTAACTGGATTGAAAACTCACGAATGACGCATCATCACATCTGAACTACTGGACTGATTAACTTGAAGCTTTGCATATTGATTCTCAATTCACCGAGGATGGTTATATGCCTATTTCGAACTCTTTAAGGTTTTATTAGGTCAAGTTTTCGGTTTGTCAAGTTTTTAATTTGACCTTGCGGAGCACTGGTTAGCATGCTAGTTGAATAATAAATTTCCAAATCAAATGAAGTTTTATTCAATGACATCACTTATATAACAAATTCCTTTATACAAATGATATCACAGATATCATTGAATACAATAACGTTTGCTTTCTAAATTTTCATTAATTATTTTGAATATTTTTTTATAGTGTGGTCCAACCTATAATGGCAGTGGATGAAGATGGAAGAATAGCGATGCCAATTTTCTGCATTAATTAATTATATTTCTACACTGTCAAAAACATAATTGTCATCGTTGTGGACCTAGAAAAGGATATTACCACCGGCTTTGTCAAATGATAGACAAAGATAGCAAAACCAAAGTTGATCAAATACTGTCATTATAACGTGGACCTCACTATAGTTAATTGCTTGCCTATCTTTTACATTGTTGAAACATGTTCCGGCAACGTTGCAAAGCTAGAGAAGGATATCGCTATCTGCTTTGTCAAATGATAGACAAGGATAGCAACACCAATGTTGATCAAATACTGCCATTATAACGTGGAAATTACTATGGACAAAGCTGTCTGCTGCGCATGCTCTGTACCCTATTGCATAATAGCTGAGTTATCAGTGTGGCAAACCTTAATGCTTGTGCAATGCCTGTTTACTAGAAGCCTGGATTAGGAGAGCATTGTTTGTTGACAACAGAGAGATACACAGGAGTTTTGGTCTCTCTCCTTCATCGCATCGTTATCATCTGTTGTTTTGTCTTGTGAATTCTGTTTTGTTGAAATTTTACATGTTTTTTCCTTGATTTCTCCTATCTTCTTCTTCTTCTTCTTCTTCTTATTCTTCTTCTTCTTCTTCTTCTTATTCTGCTTCTTCTTATTCTTCTTCTTCTTCTTCTTCTTATCTTCTCCTTCTCTTCTTCTTCTTCTTCTTCTTCTTCTTCTTCTTCTTCTTTTCTTCTTCTTCTGCTTGTATCCAAACTGAAGTTATATGAGCATGGATAGATTCAGAGAAATCTTATCAAGTTTCGAGAACTTGAAATTGAAGATGAGAATGTTACCAGTATCTTATTCTACTATTGGAACCCGTATTTTATTCTACTATTAGAACCCGAGTTGAAATCTCGACTAGAGCAAACGTTTTTGACCACAACACAATCACATAGATACTTGGTCACTCCGTCTTTCGGAGGAGACGATAAGCCGTCGGTTCCGACTACCTAGAAAGTTGTCGTCTTCTCTCATCATCATCCCTCTCACACATTACTCACCCACATGCCTCAGAACTCATGTAGGCATCACCCTCAGTATTATTATTATTAATATTATTCACTTGAACAATAGTTATGTCAGGAAAAGTCGCATGCATAATATGATAAGGATTCAATTATCATTTCAAGAACATCAAAACCTAAACAACGATTATTTCTATTGTTTCAGATGGCCTCAACCAGATTGAGAGTGATGTGGCGTCTTTATTAAAAGGTGATGATTTATGATTATTATTTTTAAAATAAATTTTATGGGTTCACTGGTATGTCTAACAAGCAATCATACTATACATAGTTTATAAAATTGTCTTTTCAACTTTAAAGCTACTTTTCAATATGGATAAAACTAGAAATCTAAGTTACGTTTTTAAGATTTGGTCACTACAATCTTGTTTCGGCTATTTAATACCAATATCGGGTGAATCCTATACTATTAAACGAGCAATTTCTGTTTATATGTTTAAATGTTTATATGATTGTATTTCACCGGATCTCGAAAACAGCTCTAACGATTCTCACGAGATTCAGAACATAGTAAGTTTATGATACAAACTTTCGATTGCACTAGGTCTCATCCTTGGGAAAACTCGATAAAGAACATTGAAAGGATAATTATTATTCATCCTTGGAAAACCAGCTGATATTAATTATTTCGTCATCTGTTGATGACGGAAGTGAATGAGCGAGTTCATGTGTGTGGTACTGTGTCAAAATCATGACTCAGCTGTTGAACTTTTGTAATCATTCATTCAGGTAGTTATTGCCGGTTGCAAAAAAGCCGGGTTATTTTTAATCCTGATTGATTCCAGTAAAACCATCCCTTTATTTATTTATTTATTCGTGGACAGAATCACAAATCATGTGAATATGATTAGGAAGGAACAACAGGATTGGCCCATGTCTATTCCATTCCTAAATTTTGATAATAAATTAATAGAATGTCCAAAAAATCGGTTATGTTTCTACTGTAAAACGTTCAAGTTCAATTTTCGTCCAAAAATATATATAAGCTAAACATTTTGAGTTTAGAGAAATTAAAACATCAAACTATATTTTTAAATATAACACTTTTGAAATGCTCTTCTCTGATTTGGTTCATGTGAAATTAATCAGGATTAAAATTTAACCGGCTTTTGTGCAACCGGGTATTTGTGAATGAATTTTTTGCATTAATTCCTCTGAGAATTAATCTCAATTCACTGTGATTGAAATTTGAAATTTGAAATTTATTTGCCAAAAAATTCATACATTACAAAAATTTGAAATAGACAAGTCTAACAAAACATAATATCTTAAACTAAGAAATAACATAGAATAGAACTTGACTAATCATGAAAACCTAAGATAAAAGTATAATTTTTTAGGCGCCACCAGCAAAAGAAAAAACATCTTGCCCGCTGGTGGGAGTATTAAATAAATAAATAAATAAAAAGAAAATCAAAAACTTGAAAAAGTAGATCAACTAAAAAGAATAACGAGTAAATACATATGTATCTTAAAAACTAATGAACTAATACTAGAACTAATCTAATAAAGATTAGATAGAACATTTCTGTATGAACTATGAATATTATTATATTTCTTCTTTCGTAATAAACTGTTTATGCTTTTCTACTCCAGAGCGAAGCTCGGTCCCCGATATTAATGGAATTATATAGCCGAAACATGTCGTTACTAAATAATTTAAAAAAGGATTCTTGGATGACATAGTTTATAATATACTATACAGAGAGAAACTTTCAAAGCAGAAAAATGATAAAGAGAGTTTGATTCAAGGTGAAAAAATATAAGAGTATAGGAAAATAAGGTAGAGGGTTCAAGAAGGCAAAATTGGAAGAAAGAGAGAGAGAGAGAGAGAGATTGGTTGATTGATTGATTGATTGATTGATTGAGTACTTTATTTATGTAGATTACAATATATACTGGCTTATACACTTATATACAATAGCTTACAATACAGCAAAATTATAGATGAATGTACATAATATAGACTAAGAAAAATAATTATTGAACTGTATATGATATGAAAAAGTATTTGTAATATAATAACTATAGATAATTATATGTTATGCATCCACATAAATGGCGGAGCTTTGGACATATCAATGTCCATTCTTCGGAAAGAATATTAAAAATATCCTCCCCACTAACTCTCTAACAAAACGTTAATTTCGTTATTTAAACTAAGGATTTATTATAAATGAAATATTGTAAAAGTTTTATCAATATGAATATTTAAGAAAAAAAAAAACAGAAATTGATAAAGCAAAATAATTATATAGTAGATAAGATCAAATAATGATTAATAAAATGAAGTAGGCTGAAAGTAGATCAGGGTTATCAACTTTCAGTAATATTACAGCAGTATGCAAATGTTTTAATTGAAATAATGAGTTTATATAATATATATATACAATTCGTTCTATAACATGGTTTAAAGGTTTAAAGAGACAGAGAGAGAGAGAGAGTGTTGGAGAAGAGAATGATGAGAGAGCATCAGGAAGAAGGAAGATAAGAAGTTTATAAAAGAGGGATAAGTAGACCTAGGTGAGGATGAAGTGAGGCGTGAGGTGGAAAAGTATTAGGTAGTTGTGTTGCGATACGCTGAGGCAGATAAGCCTGTCAATCCACGCGGCTAGCAACCGATACAAGAGAGGGCTTTGCAGGCAAGTGTGTGAGACAGAATGATAGTCGATAAATCGTGAGGAAAAGAGAGAGAGAACAGGTTGTGTGAAGATGAAGGTAGAGGAGGAGGATCAAATTGATGTGGGGATGACAGGAAGGTCGAGAAGATGAAGAATGTGGTGCTGGAGAAGAAATGGAGGAGATAGAGGAAGAAGATGATGAGGAGAGAGAGGGAAGGAAGTTGAAGAAGAAGGTGGAGAAGTAGGAGAACAAGGAGAACGAGGAGGATAAAAAGGAGAATGTGACAGAGAGGGAAAGGAAGAGAATTGAGTTAATATGAAACTGAAGAAGACAGAGCGATGGAGAAGATAGGGGTAGAAAATGATAGAGAGATTAATTGATTGATTGAGTACATTATTCATGTAGATTACAATATATACTGGCTTATACACTTATACACAATAGCTTACAATACAGCAAAATAATTATGGATGAATTTACAAAATATAAATTAGGGAAAAATTATTGAGCTGTATATAATATGGAGAAAAAACAATTTGTAATAACTATAGATAAAATAGATAATATTGTTATGAATCTACATAAATTGGCGGAGCTTTGGACATATCAATGTCCATTCTTCGGAAAGAATACTCGAAGTATATTCGGAGAGAGAGGGGAAGAAGTTGAAGAAGAAGGTGGAGAAGTAGAAAAACAAGAAGAAGGAGGAAAGTGGAAGTAGGAGGAGAATGAGAAGGAGAAGGCGTCAGAGAGGGAAAGGAAGGAAAAGGAAGAGAATTTAGTTAATATGAATCTGAAGAAGACAGAGTAATGTAGAAGATAGGGGGAGAAAATGATAAGGAGAGAGAGGGGAAGAGGTTGAAAAAGAAGGTGGAGAAGTAGGTGAACAAGAAGTAAGAGGAAAGTGGGAGCAGGAGTAGAATAAGAAGGAGGAGGCGACAGAGAGGGAAAGGGAGGAAAATTAAGAGAATTGAGTTAATATAAAGTTGAAGATGACAGTGAAATGGAGAATATGGAGGAGGAAAAAGATGGTAAGGAGTGAGGGGGAAGAAGTTGAAGAAAAAGGTGGAGAAGTAGGAGAACAAGAAGAAGGAGGAAAGTGGGAGAAGGAGGAGAATAAGAAGGAGGAGGCGACAGAGAGGGAAAGGAAGGAAAATTAAGAGAATTGAGTTAATATAAAGTTGAAGATGACAGTGAAATGGAGAATATGGAGGAAAAAGATGGTAAGGAGTGAGAGGGGAAGAAGTTGAAGAAAAAGGTGGAGAAGTAGGAGAACAAGAAGAAGGAGGAAAGTGGGAGAAGGAGGAGAATAAGAAAGAGGAGGCGACAGAGAGGTAAAGGAAGGGAAGAAGAAGAAGAAGATGGAGAAGTAGATGAACAAGAAGAAGGAGGGTAGTGGAGAAGAAGGAGTATAAGAAGGAGGAGGCGACAGAGAGGGAAAGGAAGGAAAATTAAGAGAATTGAGTTAATATAAAGTTGAAGATGACAGTGAAATGGAGAATATGGAGGAAAAAGATGGTAAGGAGTGAGAGGGTAAGAAGTTGAAGAAAAAGGTGGAGAAGTAGGAGAACAAGAAGAAGGAGGAAAGTGGAAGTAGGAAGAGAATAAGAAGGAGAGGAAGATGAAGGAAGGAAAAAGATGAAAAGGAATTGAGTTTATGTGAAGTTGAAGATGACAGAGCAATGGAGAAGATGAGAGAGATCAGATCAGATTGGATCAGAGGTCTTTATGTATGTTGCAATATAATATACTGGCTAATACACTAATTTACATTAGATGACAATATTGCTAATAATTCAATGAATTTTACATTTCTAGTTCGCCTCCATGGTTTGCGCACATTGGTTAACGCTAAATGGACTAGCAAATAATGGTGGCCAAAGAAATTCAATTAGTCATTCTTCTATTCTTTATCCATTTATACAATAAGTACATCATCAAAATGATAGGGAGACATAAAATAAGGTAACCTTGTGCTATTCCTCTCCCAAATTTAAATAACACATAGTTCGAAATAGGTTGTCTTGTAGTTCTTCAATTTACAAAATTTTCAGTCCTCAAGTATTTTTACAAAAATTATGAAATTATGTCTCCTGACCGAAAACTACACAACATCTCAAAGAAATTGGAAATATACAGTGTATAATATGTAGACATTTGAGACTTAAGAGCTTTTTAATGTGTTAAGTATCTGCCTAAATAAATGCTAAATAAATAATGAATTTCACAAAGTATGAAAAATTATTATTAATCAGAATAAAGATTGAATGCAATTTGAATAATGATAATATAATATTGTAATATAACTACAAGATTCGGCGGTGTTCCAATGAATAAAATTGTCGATTCTCTGAATTATTCGACCGAGCGAAGTGAGGTTTAAGATTCAAGTCGACGGTTTGGCATTTCTCTTAATGTTTAAATGTTCATATGTTTACATGTTTTAATGTTGCGCATTTACGGCGAAACGCGGTAGTCTAATAGATTTTCATGAAATTTGACAGGTATGTTCCTTTTTAAATTGCGTGTCGACGTATATACAAGGTTTTTGGAAATTTTGCATTTCAAGGATAATATAAAAGGAAAAAGGAGTCTCCTTCATACGCCAATATTACCGTAAAAATCAGACTATAGAATTATTCATCATGAATCAGCTGTCTAGTGGACTATAATACTACCCGTTCAAAAACATCGAACATCATGAAAATGTATCTTTCCATCTACGTTGTAGACAGTTGCAGCCAGACCTGATAACAGCGCTCACACTCACATTCCGGGACGACACGTCACGGTACGATAGGACATAAAGCTCTATATTTATTTAGGATTTTTTCTAGACATTTTAAATTGATGAATTACTTATTAATTTTTGAGAAAACATAACAACAGGTCAATCTAACTTACTGAGCGCGAGGTCTACTGTTCACAGAACTACTAGAATTATTTAGCGTATGGCGGATACACAACTAATATACATGAGTCTCAAATGCCTGGATATCTATATATATAAAAGCGAAATTGCACTCACTCGCAGAACTAAAAATCTACCGGACCAACAACGTTCAAATTTGGCAGGTATGTTCAGCTGGCCCTTTAGAGGCGCACTAAGAAATCTTTTGGCAATATTTCAACTCTAAGGGTGGTTATTAAGGGTTTAAAGTTCGTCTTTCAGCATGATTTGTATATTCTTCTTATTCTCTTAATAATTATAATTATTATAATTGAAAAAGGCCATACCATATGTTAATATAGAACTATAATCTAGAGAGAGTACCTCTTCGAAACAGTTGTTACTGATAACTAAATTAATAATTTTGTCAGGTTGGCACCAAGCTGAAGATTGAAATGCATTTATCGCAGAAAAATTGATTGGGCACTGCTACTTCAATCAGAGCTATTCCTGGGAGTATTATATTACTCGCTTCGCACGCCATACCCGACTGGATCGTCCCAACATATGATAAAAATGCTCAAATGAAAAATGCAGGCGAGCGGAGCGAGCCTGCTGATCTCATTTTTGGATGATCCAGTCGGGGGTTCAGGGGGCGGAGCCCCCTGGCTAGATGGATATGGCGAGCGAAGCGAGCCCTACGGCTAGTACACTGTATATTTTCAATTTCTTTGAGACGTTGTGTAGTTTTTGGTCAGGAAAACATAAGTTTGTCTAAATAAGGTTGAATTGAATTTAACTAAATTCAGACAGTTTTAGATTTTGAGTGGAGTAATAAGACATGAAGTCAACAAGCTACAGATTTAAATTTTCCAGGAGAGCAAGGTAAAAGCCTCAAAATAGTGAACATGAGTGAAAGTTGTCACGCTATTTTTTATAGTTAAATAACGATTAGCCTCCTGCTTGGCATCAATCGGTAGAGCATGAGAATATTTCAATAATTATAAAATCTGATCGTGGTTTTACTAGGATATAGTCTCAAAAAATCTTTATATGCCCAGATTGAGCTTCCACACTAATACTGATAATTTATTAAAAAATATATATATATATATAAAACTTATCCTATAGTATTGAGGAATAAAAATAAATTGTACACCATAAAAATTTGATACATATATTACAAATATCTCAAAAAATAAATCAGAGCAAAAATATAGAGAGCGACAGAAATATATAAGACAAAACAATAATCGAAATCAATAAAATATCACAGGCTAATACTATTCTTTAAGTTCTATAGCACGAAACGCTACCATGTGCTTTCATTTCATGATCATATGCATTTATTTGCATGTAGCTTCAATATCAGCTTGCTGATACTTGTCGACTTGGACGATTCTATTTCGAATAAATTTCTTAAGTCAGCGTGATAAATTGACAAACTAGTAATCCAAATATATATATTAAATTCTATAGTTTCCAATAGATTTCTTTGTAATAAATATATTTTATCTCAGGGTGCGAGATTCGGCACCTGACGGAATAGATAGATCAACTCATCTAGTGAATCAGAGCTACATTAAATTATCGCAAATTATATTGTAGAAATTAGTGATCATATAAAAAATGTATTAACAGCCTAGATCTTAGTCTTCTTTGATTGATGGATCATTTGATATATGGATTGATTCGTTACTATCTAATAAAATACCTTTTATACTATATTTACTTGCGCAAGTATTTTTACCAAATTCTCAATTTATAAAAAACCCTTTCGACGAGCTAGCTATGATTCTTATTTAATCTCGAAGCACTGAGGGCGCCCTATCACTATTTCAATATTTTTCCCTCACGTGCCGGAATTTTCTATGAGCTGCTGATGTCGATCCAAACTCCTGGTGGTCCTGGATTATTTGTAGCTGGAGTCGTCTCTTCCAAGGGGTTAAAAAATTATTTAAAAATGACTTTTGCTTTACATTAGCATCACAAAGTCTTATGAGAAAATTTAGTAATTCAATTTAACTTTGAATTATTAAAAGGTACAGTAAGGTATTGCGCTCTATAATTTTTGGTGACCTCTCATGGTGGTGGTTGGCAGGCAAGTGGTGAAATTCTCTTTTTTAATTCACAATTTTCATTTCCGATTTCCAAATTTACATGAAATTTAAATATTCTGTTCTTCCGCCATTCATGGCTCAAATAGACCGTACCAAACTATTAAATTATTACTTATGTTACATCTTTAATAATTTATTTGCCTTCGGGCCGTATCCAAAATATGAACTGTACAACAATATTTTATAAATTCCTATCATTTGTAGAAATATATACAAATATATTTGAACCAGCTCACTATTGCCGCCTATCAATTGCCACTATTTGATTGGTGCATGCAAATTATTATAGTATTCATGCGCCTAGGAACCTCCTACTTCCTTAATACATTTAATTATTTTTGTTGAGGTTTTTTAATATGCCTTTTACATGCAAAGCAATTTTTTACAGATTATAAGTTGTTTCGTATATTACAATAATTAGCCACGTGGGACGTTTAGTTCCTCAAGTTGAATACTGTTTCGCCACAATAAGTTTCTGCCAAGGTGTTTGGTCAGATTCTACGTGTGTGACTCGGTCGATCATTAGGTCGCCGATCAGTAGATGTTTTATGCCTAACCTCAAAATTTTCAATATTTTATATAATATTATACAGGTAGCAAAAATTATTTTCATTTCTATTCGGCTGTTGTACAATTTAGCCCTGATGCCTGATATTTTCTAATCTTTAACGTTATCATCTTTGGCGATATTAGCCTATTATTTCACTTAGACCTATACATTTTTCAAATAGGAATTTTTATTCATCCATCCAAATTTAAATACGTTACAAAGTTAAGCATTTACAATTCGAACGATGAATTAGAAGAAATTGACAAGATGATGAAAAAAGGAGGAAGAATTGAGAGGGAAAGTGAGAAGAAAACAGTTTAGAGAAGAATAGAAAAGCTTTGAGAGAAGCACACACAAGAAAACTGTTTGTTTGTCAATGGCATTGGTTATCCTTCTCTGCTCTGCCAACACAACAGGAAGGCTTATCCATTTCACCCATTTTCTTCTTCTTCTTCTTCTTCTTCTTCGTCTTCTTCTTCTTCTTCTTCTTCTTCTTCTTCTTCTTCTTCTTCTTCTTCTCCTTCTTTTTCTTCTTCTTCTTCTTTTCTTCTTCTTCTTCTTGTTCTCCGTCTTCCTCTTCCTTTCCTTCCTTTACACGAGAATGATGTGTGAAAGCACACACTATTACACCCTTCTTTCCTACGCCACATTATTCCAACACCTTGACATGGATCCCACAGAGGAAAAGGTAAAAGTGGAAGAGAAGTAGGAAGTAAAATAGCCCTTTCTATGTACACTCTTCTTGTTCTTCATTGGCTACTTTCTCACCTCTTTCTGAAAGGAAGAGGGTTCAAAAGGAGGGTTCAAATTCAGATTCGTGTCGAGAGAAAAAACAATATTCACAGTTTTCAAGTTCTACTTGACGTTTTTATACTACTTATTCTATCCGTTTATCGTTGGTTATTTTTCCTCATTTCATACTCTGTTATTCGCTTATTCTTGTTTTGATATTCTTCTCTCTCTTCTTCCACTTCTTCTTATTCTTCTTCTTCTTCTTCCTCTCATATTTCCTCGTTCTTGTTCTTTTTTTTTCTCTCTTCTCTTATTTCCTCGATTATTCTTTCCTTCTCCCTCTTATTTTTCTTCTTCTTCATATCTTTCCTCGTTCTTGTTCTTTTCCTTCTTCTTCTTCTTCTTCTTCTTCTTCTTCTTCTTCTTCTTTTCTTCTTCTCCTTTTTTTCCTTCTTCTTCCTCCTCCTTCTCTTCTTCATCTCTTCCTTCTTCTCCTTTCCCTCCACTGTTCTCTTCTTCTCCTTCTTCTTCTCAGCCGACACGTTTCCGATTGTTAACGGTTGAACGAATGTCAGTGATTGGATCATCGTTCTTGTTTTGTTTTCCTCTTCTCTGTTCTCAACCAACACACTGTGGCAATATTTCTCCTTTTTTTTGCAGTAGTGTTGATTCTTTGCCTGCAGTGGATAGTGAATACTGTGACGATTTCTTTTTCAAATTAGGTACCAACCTATCTTATGAAAATTTATTGTTGTGGTTTATAAATTGCGTTCATTATAAATTATAAATTTTTGTTCATTATAAATATTCGAACATGTTATTTTATGATTGTGATCATTATAAATTATTGTGGATGATGATGTTTTGAGTATTTCAATTTCAGTTTATAGATAAGCATATTTTAGTTGAGTTCTGAATGTATTTCACTCCTGTTTGCAGACAAGATTTTTCTTAAGCAAACAGTATTGTATTCAATGATCTGTATTATCATCTGCATAATGGAATTTGTCATGTAAGTGTTATCATTGAATAAAATGATTTGATTTGATGATGATGATGATGATTACGATGATGCTGATGTTGTTGATGATGCTGATGTTGTTGATGATGTTGATGATAATGATTATGATGATGATAAAGAAGAAGAAGAAGAAGAAGAAGTAGAGGAAGAAGAAGAAGAATAGAAAAAAATGATGATGATGATGATGATGATGATGATGTGATGATGATGATTGATTGATTGATTGATTTTCATTATGACCTGCTAAGTCTCGATAGACCCGTTGCACTAAACAACAGTACAATATAAAACAAGTGAACAAGAAACAACAGTATTCAAATAAACAAGAATATAAGTATTACAAATAAAAACAGTTAACTATTGGAAGTTAAAATAGAATTAAATAAGATAATATGAATTAAGATAATTATAAGTAGATAATAAAGATGATGTTAAAATAGAATTTAATTAGATAATATAAATTACGATAATTATAAGAAGATGATAAAGATAATTTTATGAAAAAGAGAGAGTGGAGAATGAAATAAGGAGGAAAGTAAGAGAGATGAGAAAGTAGAAGAAGAAATGATATGAATATGAATCGATTCAATTCTTGATGATGATGATGATGATGATGATTACGATGATGATGATGATGATGATGATGATGATGATGTTGATGATGATGATTACGATGATGATATGAATGATGATGATAAGATGTCATTTGAAGAGACAGATTGCATACCAATGGAATATTGGAAACGTTTCAGATTCAGGCTTGAGCTATTGACACTGTATATTATATATATATCATACCATCCAATAACAGACTGCACACTGTTGACATCCATCCTATATATATGGTTAGATATGTTGGGTACAGACTGATCATATCTATACAACTCACAGTCTATGTCAATAGTAATTAGTGTGATTGGAATGAGTATTGATGGAGGGGATCAAAAGTGTTATGTGAGAATATAATAACGGTTTTGGATGAAGATCAAGTAATGTTATGTGGGAGAATAGTAATGTGAGAATATAGTATCGTATCTAGAAAAATATAAATATAATATTTAAAATGACCTTCCTGATTATGCTAGTGAGGGGAGAGGCATATTATATGCAGATGATACTACATTTTTGATAAATGATAAAGATCCAGGAAAGCTTGGCCAAAAAAAGCACTAATTTTCAATAAAGTATTGGTTTTTAAGAGTATTGGTTTAGTGTTAATAGGTTGATGGTTATTAGTAACAAAACAGAGTGCCTACTGTTCAGCTTAAAACCTGCCAGATAGAACAAGAATGTAAATTTTTAGTCATACACCTGAATTCTAAGCTAAACTGGGATACTCATACAATAGTAGTAGATAGATAGGACCTTCACCTTGACCTCGACCTTGACCTTGGTCTTGACCTTGACCTCAACCTCAACCTCGACATTAACATTGGCCTTAACCTTGACGTTGACATTGACTTTGACCTTGACCTTGACCAGAAGTGGCAAAATCTATCTACTAATTGACCTCTGTAAACGTTATGTAGAGTGACATACTACTTGGCAAGTTGAAATATTGTACCAGCTTTGATTTGGTCATCAATGCCTATTAGGAATTTTTCCATGTTCATTATTTCGTTGTATGGAATTCTGATCTGGGGTAATGCTCCTGGTGCTAAAGATGTATCACTGTGGCAAAAGAAGGCTCTGAAAAGAATATTATTCGCATCCCAACCTATCTGCTTAGTCTAATAATTGTCTATTGTCTAATTGTCTACCTGTCTATTCATTCTTGATTATTGTTTGCTTTTTGCTAAAGGTAATCTTGATAAATTAATGCAAAGAAGTGATATTCAAAGTCACATCACAAGAAATAGGTATCAGCAGCAGCTAACTAAAGATAGATTGACTAAGACTCAAATGAATTTTGATTATATGAGTGTAAAATTATTTTAAGAATTACCATTAGATGCTAGAAATGTTAGTTTTGGAAAATTTAAAACTATAATGTACAAGTTCCTGAAATCCAAACCACTCTATCCACTCCGAGAATGGCATGATTGAGTATGCAGAGCCTTTCTTTTTATAATTTATTTACTGTTTAAATCTATTCATAGACTATATCTATTTATGTATAGAACTCAATTTTTTGTTGAAGCTATTGTGATGTGTGTTCGGACTCCATATTGACTTCTGTGAACGCTTTGTTTTGTATTTGTCTTCGTGACTATTGTATGTTTTATGTGTTGTTGGTTATCCATCTTGTTTCCACTATAATTATCACTATTAAATTTTATAAAACTTTTAAGTGAAAAAGCACTCACATTATTTGATGTGGCGACGTCCGTTTCGTGCTGGTATCGCACATTTTCAAGCCAAACAGGAACTGCAGTGTTTAAGGCTATGAGGGTGAAATTTGGTTGGGGTGGAGGGGAGTTTTGGTGGTTGGAGTATTTAAATGAGTTTGTCAAACAGGGTGTGGGAGGAAAAGTTGATTTGGTCATTTAGAATATTGTTTGGCTGTTGTTTGGTGTGTTTGTATATTTCAAACTGTTCTAGTACATTTAATTTTCTGTTTTTGTGGGAATAGTGGAGTATTTTGAGGTTGTGTCTATGTCAGGGTGTGTGTGGTCAGAGGAGATAATGTGTTCTGCAAAGGTGGAATGGGAGGACGGATGGTTTATGGCTCTTGTGTGTTCTTTGAATCTTATATTGAAATTTCTAGCTGTTTTACCTATGTAGAATTTGCTGCAATCTCTACAATTTAGCTTATAAATTCCTGGTCTATTGTATTGAACACCTCTCAACACCTCTCAAAATCACAACACAACACCTCTCAAAATCAATACAATAGACCAGGAATTTATAAGCTAAATTGTAGAGATTGCAGCAAATTCTACATAGGTAAAACAGCTAGAAATTTCAATATAAGATTCAAAGAACACACAAGAGCCATAACCCATCCGTCCTCCCATTCCACCTTTGCAGAACACATTATCTCCTCTGACCACACACACCCTGACATAGACAACAACCTCGAAATACTCCACTATTCCCACAAAAACAGAAAATTAAATGTACTAGAACTGTTTGAAATATACAAACACACCAAACAACAGCCAAACAATATTCTAAATGACCAAATCAACTTTTCCTCCCACACCCTGTTTGACAAACTCATTTAAATACTCCAACCACTGAAACTCCCCTCCACCCCAACCAAATTTCACCCTCATAACCTTAAACACTGCAGTTCCTGTTTGGCTTGGAAATGTGCGATACCAGCACGAAACGGACGTCGCCACATCAAATAATGTGAGTGCTTTTTCACTTAAAAGTTTTATAAAATTTAATAGTATGTTTTATGTTTTCTGATGACTATGTCTATTGCGTTTGATGACAATGAAGAATACTATTCCATTCTATTCTAAAGTAATATTTCGTAGTAGAATGATATTCATGTATTAATCAACTATTATAATTTATAATAGTTAATCAAATCCTTATCTGCCCTCCCAAGGACAACTAAACTTGGCCTCCATCTTCCACAGCCTTCTAGCACCTCTCTTTATATTCCTTCTCACTCTCCAACTCCATGATTTTCCCATACCAGTTTCCCTTTTAATTTCCTTTCCTTATCTCGATGCCCTTTGACACCTTGATGCCGCTTTGATCGAGATCACCCTTTAAGCGATTCCGTTACATCCGGCTTTCAATGTCAATATCCTCTCAACTTCCTCCGCTTTACCTGGAGAGTAAACTCACTTCCGGTCTGAGTGTACTTACTTCCGGTCAGTAATTTGCTTCGCATACTACTCCATTTCTTCTCCAATCTTCCTCATACTTGCTTTCCTCCTTTATCTACTACCCTTCATCCCTCCAGTTCTGCTCTCTGTCTCTCCTTTTTGTGTCTTCTCCCAAATTGTCTCCTCATCTTCTCTTTGTTCCTCCTTACCTTTTTCACCTCGATTTTCCTTTTCATCTTCCTCCTACACCTCTTTCTTCCTCTCACCTTCTTTCAATTTGCTTCTCCTACTACTCTATATCTTCTCCTATTTTCCTGACATCTTCTTTCCTCTTTCATCCACTACTCATGAAGAGGTCTGCTCTCACAATTTCTCTTTCTCTGCTTTTTGTGTCTTCTCCCAAATTTTCTCCTCATCGCCTCCTTGTTTCTCAATACCTTTTTCACCTTGATCCTCCTTCAATTTTTGTTCTCCTCCTCTTCCTGCTCCTCTTTCTTCCTCTCACGCTTCTCCCTGGACTTGTCTCAGTCAGTTCAATTACAGACTACCCACACATTGCTTCAATTAGAAGGGAGTTCAAAGGCACACAATCTCAGTTTCTCAAATTGATGAAATTTACTGTTCATCTATTTTCTTTCAAAATCATTTTGTTCATCAATAGGATGACAATAGTTAGTAATAAAGGATATATACTTGGGTATAAGTAGTGTATAGTACTATTACGGCCGGTTTCCGAGCCCGGGATTTGGCTAAGTTCTAGACTTTTAACAGCTGGAGTCTAAAAATTGGTTCATGTAGTTTACTTACTTGGTAGTCGTAATTTTTATGATAATCATCATTTTCTCATTCCTATAATATTGGAAACGTTTTTCCTGGACGAAATGAAACATTCCTAAATGTTTCAAAAGAGCTGAATCTTTTCTCTTCATTTTATTTAGAGTTCAATTTTCTAGTATTTCGAAATTTAATTTAAACGTGGACTACAACTACGCCCAGTTTCGGAAAACGAACTTTCTGACACCAGCTGTTAAAAGTCTAGAACTTAGCTAAATCCCGAGCTCGGAAGTTGAATCCCTTAGAATAGTTGAAAATTGAACATCCACTGATAACAATTTATTCTCAATCGAGTGAAACAATAATCTATCTTAATAATTTTGTTCATCAAATAATTACTATTACGTGTATATAGTATTACTATTATCGTATATAGTGAGGTCCACTTTATAATGGCAATAGATAAAGATAGAAGAAGAGCGTTGCCTATTCTCTGCATCAATTTATCAATTTTTTACATTGCCAAAAACAGATTTGACATCATTGCGGAGCTAGAAAAGGATAGTACTACCTGTTTTGTCGACTGATAGACAAGGATAGCAGCATCAAAGTTAATCAAATACTGTCATTATAACGTGGACTTCACTATAGTTAGTAATAGTTAGCATGATAGGTATGGTGAGGATTACAGGTGAAATTAGTGTCACTTTTTGTGTAGTTGAGAAGTTGATATTGTGGTAATTATTCATATTGAATGAAAAAGACTAAGAAATTGTCAAAAAAAAATCAGTGGTTTTTGACAATTTCTTAGTTTTTTTCATTCAATAAAATTAGTGTATATTACTATCGGAATAAAAGATGAAGAATTAACATTCACTTATAATAACAGTTTATTTCCAATAAACTGAAACAATAATGTATCTAAATAAATTTATCCCCACTGGAATCACTACCGAAATCTGGTGGTGAATCATCACCTCCACCAAAATCATCAGAATCACCAAAGTCTCCAAACTCTCCAGAATCATCATCATTTTCGTCATCATACTCCCCGTCATTGATGGCATCCATAGTTTCCTCAATTTCCTCATCGTCTTCAGCCAGCCCGGCTTTCTGTTCCTTCTCGACATCCTCATATATCTTCTGCGCAGACTCGGCATCCATCGGCTGCTGTTGATCTGAAGCCTCAGCAGGATTCTGACCCATACTCATGGCTTTCCTATACAGCTCTGAGGCAACAATCGCTGTAGCAGCTGTCGTCAAAATGTTGGAGAACCCGGAACCTTGAGGTGCCGCACCTTGAACAGCTGCAGGGGAAGGGTTCATGGGAGCCCTGGGGGTTGACCTGGAAGTTGTAGCTTTTCTGAATTTGGGATCGTAAAGGGCTCGCGATTTCCGGTCACCTAGTACCACATAGGCTTCTGAGAGCTCTTGGAATTTTTTCTTGGCTTCCGGGTCTTTGTTATGGTCGGGATGGTATTGTTTGGCTTTCATGAAGTAGGCTTTCTTGATTTGCGCCTCTGTCGATTTCCTAGGTACACCCAGAATTTTATAATAGTCTTTTGTTGTTTGCAGAGAACTGTGTGATGTGTGGAGGTGTCTTTGAGATTGATTGATGATTGCAGGGACTATACTCTTGTTTCTAATCAGTTGCTGATGTTGAGGATTTTCTTGGATTCTATGATAGAATGAACCTATCTTGTTTTTAATCGGTTGATGATTGATGATTGCAGGGACTGGACTATTATTTTTAATCAGTTGTTGATGTTGAGGAGTTTCTTGGATTCTATGATAGAATGAACCTATCTTGTTTTTAATCGGTTGATGATTGATGATTGCAGGGACTGGACTATTATTTTCAATCAGTTGCTGATGTTGATGAGCTCCTTGGATTTCATGATGGAATGAACTTATATTGTTTTTAATTGGTTGATAATGTTGAGTTTCCTGGATTCCATGATTAGATGACCTTATCTTGTTTCCAATTGTTTGTTGATGTTCAGTTTCTTGGATTTTCTGATGGAATGACCTCATAAAATTTAGTTGTACATTGGGAATTCTGTTACCATAAATACGTTCGATCGTTCTAAAACTGTGCTGAAGTTGATTCATTAGGTTATTCGATTTATTGTTACCTGAATAGTGTCTCCATTGTGAAAATAATCCAAGAACATAATCATTGTGAGAGGTAGTGGGTGCCCGATTCAAGTCCGTCTTTCTACTGGAGTTCACATGCTGAAAAGTTCCAAATCCTCTACAATATTGATTGAGATGAAAACAATTCGAATTTATGAATTTCCTCTGATTACCTGTCTCATACAACGGCGTTAGACTTGAATTCATCGGGTCCAATTTTCTTAAAGGAATAACATTTTGTTTCAATTGGAGTGTTCTTGATTTTTGATGGTGCAGCGTGTGATATTCCTCTTGAATGGCTGTAAGATTTTGCATTTTGATTTTATTTGTTTTTCAAAGAATCTGCATGGAAATTCTTCTATTAATTTGAGTTTTTGTAACCTAAAAATCATTTTTTTGTTGTGTTTCAAGACGTTTGTTCATGTTTGGAGAGAAAATAGTCAGGTGTTGAAAAGCATGTGTTAGAAAAGCATTAGAAAAGGTTTATCACCGTCATCTTGAACACATGGTAGAAGATTGGTGATGATTAAGTGCTTGAATGATCACGGAAATGACTCAAGCTGCGTTTACACCAAAGTTATTAACAAAATGTTAATAGCTCAATCCTTATAGATCCTATTAGATTGAACGGAACTTGACAAACACATATGATCATCATGTGTATGATAAGTTATGTTTAATCTTATATAATCTATGAGGATTAAGTTATTAACATTTTTTTATAACTTTGGTTCATACGCAGCTTTATACATGGAGTTTTAAGTACATTCACGTAATAATTATTCATAAAATTATTCAAATAAATCCATACCTCAAACAACACAAAGTTAATTATGAAAAAAATGGAAGCTCCTATGTATTTCTCTATCTTCGACTCTTGATTCTATTTTTTTCTCTCACTCTCCCAACATCATCTCCAATACTTTTACAATTCATCCACAATCATTCATACTCTCATTTCTACTTCTCTCTTTCTCTAGTCTACTCTTTTAAACTACTTCTAACCTCTCTCATAACTCCTATCTCTTCCCCTCCTTCTTACATTCTCTTACATTCTCACTGTCTTTCACTCTCTCTTCCTCTCTTTCTGTCAGTCTTCTCACAGTTCTCTCTCTATCTCTCTCTCTCTCTCTCTCCATGTGACGTACGCACAAAGTACAGCACGTGAAACGGCAAGTGCAATAATTCACCGCGTCACAGAACAACGCAATTTTGCTGGAAGTCCTGGCTCTGTCACTCTCACTCACTCTCTCTCTCTCTCTCTCACTGTCTCTCTTTCACTCCGGAGTTTCACTTGTAATGGGAAATTCTCTTCTGGCGAAAGCGTTCTGTCAGTATCTCCAGCCGACAACCCGTTTCAAAAATGTTGCCGGTGAAATGTGAGCCTCCGTCTCCGTGTGGCGGAGGAATTTCGTCAGAGTTACGCGAATAATCAAATAGTTCATTCACTCAAAAGATACAAAATAAATATATATAGAAGGACAAGACAGGGTATGAGTGATTAAATGAGTATGAAGATATATTTTTTTCAAATTCAAATAATCTATATTTACAAAAGAAAAAAAAAAACAAGCAGCAGAGACAATATAATGCATAATGAATATTCCCCACAAAGTCTGGGTGTGGGGGATGAGTTCTTTGAACTGAATTATATTAACAATAACAGTTCAAGATTTACAATGAATAATAAAACAAAAGAATAAGTCTAAGTTACTGTAGAGTAAATAAAATAAAAAATCATCTTTAAAGGATGTTGAGAGCACTCAATGCTGTTAACCGTAAATTTCTGTAGTATTACAAAATTCTTATTATTACAGGTTTGTGTTACAGGTTGAACAAATTGAGAAAGACAATATAAAAACTTGTAATAAAATCACTTCACTTGTATAGGCTAATTTTGTTCAAATTAATTAATGGTACTACAAGTTTTTATATTGTATTTATTAATTTAAACTTGTGGTACCCTTTATTAAAAACTTTGAAATTTTGAAGTTTTCAATAGAGGGTACTACAAGTTTGTATGTTGTTTTTTTCCAATTTGGAAAATAGTAGCCCCATATAAGTAAAGTGATTTCAGTTTAACAAATTATGAACATGTTTAAGTCACAGAATTAGACTATTCCACAGGTTTATTCTAATAACAATCATTGTATTCATCGTAAATTTTCAATAGAGGGTACTACAAGTTTGTATGTGTTTTTTTTCAATTTGGAAAATAGTAGCCCCATATAAGTAAAGTGATTTCAAGTTTAACAAATTATGAACATGGTCAAGTCACAGAATTGGACTATTCCACAGGTTTATTCTAATAACAATCATTGTATTCATCGTAAATTTCAGTGATGATTAAATTATTGTGAAAAGTACTACTCACCCCTTCATTCTTCCAATTTTCAAATTTCAACTGGATTTCAGCACTCATTCTATTTTTAAGTGTCAAAATACAGTGATATTTGTTTTGTTATTGAATATGAATTTAAAATTGGATTCGATCGTAATTATAGAATTTTCTTCAATAAATCGATGTTTAGTTAATAGTGGGAAGAATGGTTACTTAACACAGTTCAAGAAGAGTAATATATTGAAGTGAGATTCTCTTTGTAGAGTCAGTGGAAATTATAAGACAGCATTGTTCACTTTTTCTTTTTCAACATTTTCTGTACCAGATCGGTGTGTTTCAACTCATCTCAATATAATCTGATATTATATTTATTCATGATTTTGGTTAAAAATGAAGAATTATTGAATCTCAAGTGTTTAATATTTACAAAAAGAATATGAATCTTTTTATGATTTTAATGAATTCCCATAATCGGAAATGGATATCTCGGCTGTTGATTTTATTAAACTTTTTTGGTTAAATCTGTTGCTTTCCCCAGTCATAGGTCTATCTATATTATAAGTTGGAATTGAATTGTATTGATGAATCAATGAGAGAATATGAAATCAAAAAATCTTGAATACATCACATTGTGAAAGATACTATATAATGTAGATTACAATACTTAGATTATTGTAGATTACATTATACCTATATTGTAACTTTTTTTAATTCAGAAAATAATTTATTCCACACAACATAATAATATTATTACAAAACATTGTACCAGCTAGAAATACAAAAAAAATCTAATTGAAAACATGATTATGTTCTGCTTTAGATGACAAAACATAAAGCGAAATGAATATGAGCACACCAAGTTATAAACCCTATTGGAGTGCACTTCTCTTAAAATAAAATAAATTTAAAGACTCGAGTAGTAGACTAAGCACTACACACAAAAAATACACCACTCTATTCATGTATAAAATTATAAATATACTAGTGTTACGGTCTTCATAATGCGTATTATACAAGAAATGTATTATAACAATGGTAATGTTATTGAATGAATGATTTTCATGGAAAAAATCAAGTTAAATGAACTCAACCTGGAATCAATTGTATTTAATTGATGAGTAAATAGATGAATTCAACCAAGGAAACAAGAAAACAAATTGCAGAGCATATAGCATGATCTGGAATGCAATACTGTACTGTATTCCAGATTCCTTGACAGTTCATTGGCGATCCCCTAGAACAATATTGAATGAACTTCTTGTGTCAACCAACGAGCTCCAACTTTTTTCAAGACAGAGCCAATATCAAGGTAGCAAAAAATACTATCATGACCAGAACAAATATCAAGGTAGAAGAAAAACTGATCATGTCCAGTGCTATTTGGATCAGGTTGAAATATTGACAGATGAAATTAGAAATGGTCAGTTAGCGGTGGCAGGCAGTCAATTGGAAGCCTTTAATTGGCGTCAAGACAGGAGACACTGCTTCACAGGAGGAGGAGAAGGAGGAGGAGGATGGGAGAGTGGAGCAGTTGTATGGCGGAGGGTGTCAGATGCTTCTAATTGTAATTGGAATGGTCACTTACTCGATTGTGGCCGGGCAAGTTGCAGTTCCAAGTTCCAGTGAGCTGGTGGATGATTGGTGAGGTGGAAGAGGTGGAGGAGAAAGAGGAGGAGAAGGAGAAGGAGTAGGAGGAGGAGTTGGATGAAGAAGAGGAAGAGTTGAAGAAGTTGGATGAGTAAGATGAGAAAAAGGAGGGAAGTGGGAGTGGGAGAAGAAGAAGCAGGAGTGAGAATGTGAGATGAGTAAAAATGATGAGAAAGAGAAGGAGGAGTGAATGACGAGGGAGGTGGGAATGAGGTGGTAGTTTTCCTCTAGAAAACTAGAGGATAAGTAAGAGAGCTAAAGGATAATGAGGATGAGGACATAGATAAGGGCCAATATTAAGAATAGAATACAAAGACTTGGCCTTATTATGGAAGAATGGGAATGGGCAGACCTTTAAAAAAATATGAGATAATTAGTTGTATTCTTTGAAACCAGAACAGGTGTTTATGCCCAATCCTGGAAAGGATGCGATGAAAAAGGACCTACTTGAGGGAGTTAGAAGGAGAATTGGAAGGAGGACGGAAGGTGAAGGGTAGAATAGTGCGGAGAATTAAAAGGAGATCTGCAATGAGAAATAAGAGGATAGGAAGAAGAGTTGAAGAGAAAAGGACCCAAAGGAACATATTAGGAGGAGGGAACTCAGGAGAGAGAACATGGAATATGATAGTTAGGTGAAATAGTCGAAAAATGAGGTGAAAAATATATGTAATAAGGCAATAATGTGATGTTGGGAAAGTAGAAGAATATCGTACGGAACACTGAAATAGTTATTTGTGCACTAGTGCGCAAAGTGTCAGTTTGCTGCACCGAAAGAAACGTTAAGGCGAGGGCGGAATGGTTTCTTGAGTGCAGCAGAGGAACTTTGCGCACGTATTTCACATTAAGTTTTTCCTACAGTTACCATTGAATATGAAAAGTGGGTAATATGGGTAAAATTGCCTGAAATCCATCAAATGTAAATCTGTGTAATTTTATTATTGATAAAAACCTTAATCCTAAAATCCTAAAGTTCTCGTTGTACTGGTTATAATATATTATAATGAATAATAATTAGCGCGTTGCACCTATAATTAGCGCGTTGCACCCTGCTTACTATAGCAGCCCAGTCACTGTTACCAACTTCATTTTGATTTTGCTGCACTGTTGCTCCATATAACCTACTAAGTATTATGCGTTGCCATTGCAAATCTGGAGTGCAGAAAATTTTTTCCCGCACTAGAGCGGAAAAAGTGATTCTTTGCGTTC